>NC_092280.1:28147430-28209930 GCF_036320965.1 Panulirus ornatus
AGTGGACTTAGTTTACCTCTGAAGGATAGCAGAAGTTATATCCACTTTTATGTTCAACTTCTCATGAGTTAGTTAACTAGTGTGGTACAGTTACCTCCGTGATATATCTCGTGTATCGTGTCTTTGTGGTCTAACTCCTATGTATACATGTATACCTTTATGTTTCTTACTGTCCCTTACCTTCCTACCCTCGGGATTCTCCTATGAGGCTCCCGCAGTGCTTAAGAAGTCCACTGGTCGGGACCACAGGTCAAAATGTGTAGTGATGCTGTCTGTGTGTGTGTGTGTGTGTGTGTGTGTGTGTAAGACAGATTGGGAGAATATTTTCGATGTCTTTACTCAATGTTTCATCTTAAGCATGAGGGGGTTTATGATATGTCGAATTGTCGTTTGTCCATGTTGGAAAGATGGGAGGTGGTGTCCGTAATGCAGAGGAGAAAGAGTAACTCGTACACTCCTTGGGGATGCAGTTTATGTGAGTGTATGTAGAGTTTAAGAATAGAGTCGGGAAGGCTGTCCTTTAGTACTTATCGAATCATTACTGAAGAGATGTGCGAGTTTAGGTTGTTGAAGCGTGAAGCTGGGTAAGTTTCTTATTTCTACCAGGGGGGTTAGTGGATGCTGAGGGTAGATTGATCTATAGAATCCCTTTTTTTTTTTTCCCCCATCGTCCAGACATAGCAGCTACTGGCGTATTATCTGTGCCCCCTTCTTTCTTATTGTGATTTTGTTATTTAGTGTGTTTTTTTTTTCTTTTCATTGGTGTGTTTGATATATTTTTCCTCTCGTGCGTAAGTACTCTCTCTCTCTCTCTCTCTCTCTCTCTCTCTCTCTCTCTCTCTCTCTCTCTCTCTCTCTCTCCCATCTCTCCCTCACAAATGCTCTTGGTTCTTTAGATCGTGCATCAGGGGATCATAGAGCTTAATCTTCCATCGCAGGAACCATACATCTCAATTTCATTAGGAGGCCCCACCTTATCTCCCTGACTCACGACGTCCATAGGGGAGAGGGGAGGATAAGGTGGTGGTAGTGGGGAGAGAGGTGTGGGGGGGGGGTGTTGTTTAAAGGGTGGGGGGGAATGGTGTTAGGGTGGTGGAAGAGAGAGAGTATGTTGGTGGCTCTAAGTTGGGGGGGAGGGGGAGAGAGAAAGGGATGGAATACTTCAAAGAGCTTTGAGAAAGGATAGAGGACTAATTTAGAAAGGGGATGGAGGGAAGGCTATAGGGTTGGGTGTGGAGACGCATGGGATAGGCAATTTGAGCTCCCTGTTAAAGGGAAATATGGGAAAGGAAAGGATAGGCAGTGGGAAGGAATGCTATTCGATGGGAAAGGGAAGGATAGACATGGGAAAGGTGTATTGTTTGATGGGAAAGGGAAGGATAGACCTGGGAAAGGTGTATTGTTTGATGGGAAAGGGAAGGATAGACATGGGAAAGGAGTATTGTATGATGGGAAGGGAAAGGACAGACATGGGAAAGGGGTACTGTTTGAGAAGATGGAGGCATGAATCTAAATCATAAAAAGAATCTTATCTATGTTGTGATCCTTTCCAATATATATATATATATATATATATATATATATATATATATATATATATATATATATATATATATATATATATATATACATAGATCGATAGATAGGTAGATATAGATATATAAATAGATAGATGATGTGTGATTGTATAGATGAGGCAAGGGCTGTACCATGGTGTAAGGACTAAACCAACAATGGTTGTTGTTTATCTTTAAGATCGGTTGGGTGTTATTGACGAGTGCCACTCGTTAAGTATGTCTGGTGATAAAGGAGCGCCGAGAAATATGTTTTGATGAGGAAGATGCTCACCTGAGAACTGAAGGGGAGGGGAATTAGATTAGATGGAGACTTATAGAAGCGGGAGGAGGAGGAGGAAGAGGAGGAGGCGAGAGGAAGAGGAGGAGGAGGAGGAGGAGGATCATCACCTTCTTCTTGATGACGTATGCGGTCTCTCTCTCTCTCTCTCTCTCTCTCTCTCTCTCTCTCTCTCTCTCTCTCTCTCTCTCTCTCTCTCTCTCTCTCTCTCTCTCTCTCTCTCTCTCTCTGCGAATGACCAGTCTCAACTAGCAATTAGAGTTCCAGCTGCTCATCTGCCAATTAGTGGGGCGGCTTCATCATCCTCCTCCTCCTCCTCCTCCAACCCTCCTACCTTCCTCCTTCCCGCAGGGTGGGAAGGACTCCGGTCCTACGTGAAGGATGCGATGGCCTGGGCGAGGCTTTAATAGGGTCCTGTTGAAGGCCGTTCGAAACAACATGATTCAGCAGTCGTTTCCTTGCTGTTTTGCGCTGCCGGATGGATACTTGTGGAGGGGGAGTTTGGGGGGTTAGAAAATGAATAGTTACCCCAGAATGGAAGGGGACTGGACTCCAGCAGGACTAAGACAAGTATCTGCCGATGGTAGGGATCCGGAACAATCCATCTTCGAGTCAGTATTCGAAGCAGTGAGGATTTACAGTGAGATAGTCAGCAGTTAGTGGGATCCAAAAGCCTTCAGTGTCCCTATAGAACATCGGCTTGAGTTCCGGTAGGTGTTATGTTTGTATATGTATAATGTTATCAGGGAAGAAAAAAAGCATCGACTCGATACCTTGTGATTAGAATCTTATCCTATCAAGGTATAGATCGTCTTTCTTCATTCTAACTCTTGCTCAGACACTGGGAATGCGATCGAATGCTTCAGAAACGTATTCAAGTTCCTTTCTGTGTACCAACGGGGTTGTAGTATGACTGTGTTGTTCCTTGTGATATCTTCGGGTCCTAGAGAGGTACTGGCATCTTGGTTGAGGACGTGGAAGTTGTCGCATGACGTCTGTGAGCAATGCTATGGCCATGACTTCGCAGAGCCGCAGTGGGAGAGAGGAGAAGAACCCCCAGAGCCACAGTGGGAGGTTGAAGAACGCAGACAGCCACAGTGGGAGGAAGAAGAATGCACAGAGCCACAGTGGGAGAGAGGAGAAGAACCCTCAGAGCCACAGTGGGAAGGAGGAAGGACATCCAGAGCCACGGTGGGAGAGAGAGAGAGAGAGAGAGAGAGAGAGAGAGAGAGAGAGAGAGGAACCTCGACAGGCACATGGGGAGGGAGCTTCCGGCAAGACATGGGGCTGGTGGCGAAGGCATCCTACAAGACGAACGTGATGGAGAACCGAGAACACACACACACACACACACACACACACGCACACACACAGACACACACACACGCACACACACACACAGCCTCACTATCGACCAACGGTTGTATTACACCCAGTCTAACTGACTCTCCAAGACGCTCTTCCTGCTCCTCCTCCAGAAGAAGACGCCGAAGAATCTGAATTCAGGCCCTTTTGGGGTGCGCGAGTGCTGGGAGGGGTTGAGGGGGGAGGAGGGGAGCTGGGATCAGCGGGGGGATGAGGGGGGGGGAGGATGGGAGAGACACCGCGGGTGTTAGATCGAAAGGAGGGACCGTAACTCTGATACAGAATGAAAGAGATGGGGGGGGTTTTTACCGCTAAAGTGGATTAAAGTGATGAGGTCCTGGGCTGAAACACTTGGGCTGTAGACACAAGAAGGAGGGGGAGGGGAGGGAAGAATGGAAACTCAGCCCCTGAGAAATACCAGTGTTACGAATTTTCCTTTTTTGTCCCTGATGAAGAGGCATGACATTGTATCCAATAGTATGGCAAAAAAATGGCCCCATTTTTTTCCTGTAGTTTGTCGACGCCGTTAATCAGCAGTTCGCAGGCGTTTCCTTAAACGATAAGGGTTGGGGGGGAGGTGGAGGATCTTCACACAACTGTTGCCTGACGTACAACCCAGACCGGATGGGGGACGAGATAGATAAACGATACGCCGCACAACTACACGAACAAGAGAGAGAGTAGAGAGTAGAGAGAGAGAGAGAGAGAGAGAGAGAGAGAGAGGTAGGAAGTACCTGCGTGTAACTGTCTCTCGTCTGCGAGACAGTGAGAGACGGTAAAGAGCAGAGGGTAGAAGCGGGGGGGGGGGGGGGGAGAAAGAAAGTCAAGTGGAGGGGAGGTGGGGGTGGGGGTGGGACAAGAGAGAGAGAGAGAGAGAGAGAGAGAGAGAGAGAGAGAGAGAGAGAGAGAGAGAGAGAGAAAGTGAGTGAGAGAGAGTGAGAGAGGGGAGACAAGGGGGAGGAGAGGGGAAGGGAGAGAGGGGGACGATAAGGCAAGATATGGCCACAAATCCAGCTGGCCGGGGGCCTGATATGACTAGTGGCCCCCAGCTGAAGTAAGATCCGTCATAAAGCTATCAAGACGAACAAATATTTCTCCTTTTATAGCTTCTCCTTCATCCTGCAGAAGCGTGGCCGTCCACTGACCTAAGATTCATGGTTGGGTCTTCTTTGGTCGGGCGAGGAGCGAGAAGGATAGCTTAGGGAAGAGGGAGGAGGGACGGAGATGGAATAGGAGCAAGGGAGGGTGATGGAAGAGAGACACTCGGGGGGGAGGGGGAGGGGGGGTAATGTACAGTCTTAGAGGAGGAGGAGGAGGAGGGGAAACACACACACACACACACACACACACACACACACACACACACACACACACACACGGGAGAGAGATGGAAAGGGGAGAGATAAGGGGTGAATGGGAGGGGGTGAGTGGGTGGGAGGGGTATTTGTGGGTGGAGGAAGAGAGAGGGAGGGGGGTATAGGAATATAGAAGCTGAAAAAGAAGAATAGGAAAAAGAAGATGAAAAAAGGAGAAGAAAAAGAAGACAGAGGATATATATATATATATATATATATATATATATATATATATATATATATATATATATATATATATATATATATATATACATATATATATATATATTAGAAAGATCAAAATCCACGTAAGAAAATAGGTCATAGGATGAAGGACCTTCAAAAACACCAAAGGTCACATACAAACAATAAAACGACTCAAGAACACAATAGTTTCGAACAATAGTTTTCTGAAGCATACGGATCTTGCTTAGTGTGAGGAAGATTAGAGAAATGAAGTGTTGGAACCGTTGAGGAAGGCGGGTGTGGCATCATTCAGTAGTGTGAAGAAGAAAACGGATTGAGCGTTGGACGATTGTGTGTGAAAAAGAATAAAGAGGAAGAGAGAAAGAAAGAATGGAAAAGGTGACATGTTGGTATTACGTTTTTTGTGTTGGGAGATAAGTTGATGACGAGACAGAGACATGGGGGGGAGGGGGGACAGTAACACACGTGGGGGGGGGGGGCAGTAACACACTTGGGGGGGAAGGAGAAGTGTTACCTGGAACTGAATCGCGCGAGATGAAAGAGGAGAGGAAGAGAGAGAGAGAGAGAGAGAGAGAGAGAGAGAGAGAGAGAGAGAGAGAGAGAGAGAGAGAGAGAGAGGAGGCGAAATACGTAGGTGTGGGATACGTGCGTGTGTGTGTGTGTGTGTGTGTGTGTGTGTGTGTGTGTGTGTGTGTGTGTGAGTGTGTGTGTGTGTCTGTTTGAGTGAGTGCGTGTGTGTGTGTGTGTGTGTGTGTGTGTGTGTGTGTGTGTGTGTGTGTGTGTGTGTGTGTGTGTGTGTGTGTGAGAGAGAGAGAGAGAGAGAGAGAGAGAGAGAGAGAGAGAGAGAGAGAGAGAGAGAGAGAGAGAGCAAGAAAGACGAGGACACCCTTCAAAGCAGAGGGAATGAAAAATGAATTAGCCATCAGGACAATATAAGACTCAAAGAAAGACAGAAGAATCAAAGGAAATAGATAGGAAAATTGCATAGAAAATGAGAAGAGGACGAAGATGTAATAGGAGTCACTGAAGAAGGAGAATGTAGACCTGAAAACGATAAGACTCGCCAAAGAAACAGGGAGAGGATTTGAATATTTGTGGATATTCGAAATGTATATGAACACATATAAATTGGTGATGTCGATGTATATATTTATAACTATTGACGTTGTTCAGTTATCAGGGCAATTACCACACACATCCTGAAACCATGACTCATTGCTTCCAAACTGTCAAAATGATTTCATTTCATCGTACGTATATATATATATATATATATATATATATATATATATATATATATATATATATATATATATATATATATGTGTGTGTGTGTGTGTGTGTGTGTGTGTGTGTGTGTGTGTGTGTCTATTCCGTCCAGCCCAAGAAAAAAAGGATGAATAATTGAGTTAACTTCAAACTGGCTGACAGCCAGGCCCAACCATCGAACACAGTCCTAGTGTGCTATACTTTGCTAAGCTGACCACTACACCACGGAGGCTGCATTCTCCAGAAAGAAGAAGGAAAAAAAAAAAAAGGACTAGGGAATGAAGAGCTATAGCATGCCTCCCTTCCTTTCCCTCCCTTCAGTCCCTCCTCAGCCAACACGAACACCCCTCCCCCCCTTCTCTCTCTACCACCACCACACCACTAACGACCCTTGACACCAGAAGTGTGTGTGTGTGTGGGGGTTGAATTGTCCCTCACCCCCACTGGCTGTAAGTATTTTAAGACATGATTGATTAGTGTCAAGAGTTCGGAAAAATGTCCACTTCCTATTATTTATGAGTGACACATTTCATCTGGGACCTTAATGAAATTCACCATTGTGCTGTGATTGCTCCAAGAGGCAGCTTAAAAAAATTGAAAAGGGGGAGGAAAAAAAAAGTGTTTATAACACGTTTGTAGTTATGTCATAGTGGCTTTTTGGATCGTCCTTGATTATGATTTATATGTCAGGTTATTCGATGTGGATATTATGTAAACTGGGCTACATATAAATCTAATGTATATATATAAATAGTAATATGTATGTTGATTGTCAAAGAGTTCCTATGTAAGTGGAGGTCAAAAGGACGTTTTGGATTTTGATAAGACTATCCATCCTTGGCCTATCCCATCCTAACCTAGTGTTATGGAGAGGATAGGAGTTTCTCAAACCACACACACACACACACACACACACACACACACATATATCCAAACACGCAGAAAAGCACATATACACCACTAGACCCCCCGTAAAATCACCGCACGGCTCTCCTCCTCAGAATTTATATATATATAAAAAAAAATGGTGCATTGCCTGATATCTAATCTGCATATTAAGTGACGAATCATTGAGAATATCAAGCAAGATTGCAATCCCTCAGGTGTAGCCAGTCCTGAGGATAGCAAGATAACAACTTACCAGTAAAGAATGTTTCACATGATTCATGTTGTTAGTATGGCCTGATAATATTTAAAACTCAATGATTTACTCATCATATTTATAAACAGCCTACCAAACGTACTTTTAAAAAAAGAGGTGGGAGTTTTTTTCGCAAGATGTTGGCCATATTAGCCCAGCAGAGGGCTCATGAATCACTGAATCCGTTTTACCGAATCGCTTCGAACAGAGTGGTTCAGTTTCAGAGGCGAATGAATCTTACTTTCTAATATTTATAGACTTACTTGTGCCTGTGTTTGCTTATGTATCTCACTATGTATTTGTTCTTCCGTTCAGACATTCATCGAGTTACGAGTGTGTGTGTGTGTGCACATTATATATATATATATATATATATATATATATATATATATATATATATATATATATATATATATATATATAGAATACATTAATCCGATCTGGATTAAGTTAATCATAAAGCCAGGACGAGGAGAAAAAGACGTGTCCCTAGAAACAAAGAATGAAAAACGGAATCGATAATTGGAATGGCATTTTTTGGTTAATGAAATAAAAAAGAAGATGAATAGAACAGACAAAGAATCTAAGGTTAAAAGAAAATGGTTTTCGTAGTGTAATGTTCTACTTGGCATTAATCAAGTGACGATTTGACAGTTACCAAGCGATCGAAGGAGATAATCAAGTGACCATTACACACTTACCAAGGGACCATTAGCCATTAATCAAGTGACCATTAGGCAGTTACCTAGTGATCATAGGCCACTAATCAAGTAACCATTAGGGACTTAACCCTCCGACGAGTAACCATTAGGGACTTAACCCTCCGACGAGTAACCATTAGGGACTTAACCCTCCGACGAGTAACCATTAGGGACTTAACCCACCGACCATTAGACTAACCGAGTAATCATGAAGAACATAGTGATTCGACCATTAGACAATTGTCAAGTAATCATCAAGCAATTGCTCTATAATCACCTACCACATACCACATGACCATTAGGCAAGCAAGCAGTAATGACCAGGTACTTTAATACCATTTAGTTAATTGAGAAATTCAGTAATTACTGATTCACACTCTGTCCTATCCATCATACCCCCCTAACTAAATCCAGGAAAAAAAAGGGCTGTTTTATCCCCCACTACAAAAAAAAGGACTTAAAACCCCGAGAACCACTTATTATATAAATCTTTATCATACAAAGGCGCCAGGTAAGCCATTTCTAAGCCTCGTTTGACTAGAAAGAATAATAGTAATCCTACCATAAATATGAGATGCCAATATCTAATTGTTTGTGATTATATTTGCGTGGAATTTTTGCTAAATAAGTTAATATGCCTCAATCCCCCCCCAACACCCCACCCCACCCCCAAAGGATCGTAATTTTCAGCTATGAATATATTTTTCCACTGAAAGTATTTAGCATTGCCTCCTCTTATATTTCTTTTTTCTTTTTTTTCGTGACAGTTAAGGTTTTAATACGCTTTTGCTGATGGCTTCGAGGTCGGTAAGATTCGCGGAGTGACTTACCAGCGAATCTGAGAGTTTCGTGGAGTGACTTACCAGCGAATCTAAGAGTTTCGCGGAGTGACTTACGAGCGAATCTAAGAGTTTCGTGGAGTGACTTACGAGCGAATTTAACAGTCCCGCGGACTCTCTCTCTCTCTCTCTCTCTCTCTCTCTCTCTCTCTCTCTCTCTCTCTCTCTCTCTCTCTCTCTCTCTCTCTCTCTCTCTCCCGACCTTATCTACCTATCTACTGACCATATCTACTCATCTTGTGGTCTTCACAGACTCGCAAACAATAGGGTAAAATATCTACGACACCGACGCTTGGAAAAGGTTGGAATATATGACAGTAAAATTAAGACCTTCAAATTTTCAAATTTACGATCCGGATAGTAATGTATCATCTTTCATAATGGATACAGAACTGTCAAAACCTATTCTCTCAAAGGTTACAGAACACTCAGAATCTATTCTTTCAAAGGTTACAGAACACTCAGAATCTATTCTTTCAAAGGTTACAGAACACTCAAAATCTATTCTTTCAAAGGTTACAGAACACTCAAAATCTATTCTTTCAAAGGCTACAGAACACTCAGAATCTATTCTTTCAAAGGTTACAAAACACTCAAAATCTATTATCTCAAGGTTACAGAACTCTCAGAATCGATCATGTAGTACGATACTGGGCATCCCTAGCTACGTCCCTGTATCCCCTCCTGTACCGGGATTAATAGCTTTTACCCTGTAGTCAGGTGATGGGAATCGATGGAACCCACAGATGGATTCCCCTATTCCCTGTCACACAGTCTCTGACCTGTGAGAGGAGACCTTGCTTTCTTTTTCCTCAATCTTTATTTTCTCTCAGTAGCAAACATCTATCTACCTTGGCTGTGATGTTGCCTAGATTATAGGCTAATGATTTCTTGATACCTTGAGCTGTTTCACCTTTTGGTTAGCTAGTGTGAGAAGTCTTGCGGTATGTGCTTAACTGGGCAGTGGAAATGGCTAAGCCAGCGAGGAACGTGTGTGTGTGTGTGTGTGTGTGTGGGTGAAGATTTCTGATGGTCGAGAAATTCGTGCGAACTCACCTCCAATCCCACTGGATGACAGATTCGTGAGAACGAATTTCTTCTATCTATTCACCTGGACGAGGAGTTCGTGAGAATCGACATCCATTTCCAGTGGAGGAGAGATTCGTGGAGGAGAGATTCGTGCGCGCGTGCTTCCAATCCCCCGGACAACGGATTCGTGAGAACATATTACCATTTTCCTGGAAGAGAGATTCGTGCGCGCGTGCTTCCAATCCCCTGGACGACGGATTCGTGAGAGCGTATTACCATTTTCCTGGAAGAGAGATTCGTGCGCGCGTCTTTCCATGGCCCATAAGATCGTGAGGACCAGCTTCTAGTCCGCTGGAAGTCATGGATCGCCTGATGAAGAAAGAGCCAAGACCGACTTCGCACCCAACACTTCCTCGTCCACCCAAGTCGAAATGATATGACCCGAAGGCCCTTCGAAGAAGAGTGTCATCTGCCGAAGTAACTATTGACGGAGTTCGTAAACTCCCCACCAATTCTTCTCGAGGTCTTGCAAGATGCTCTTCGCAGGTGTTTCTTTCGTCTTCTTCTTCACCTTTCTATAGGCGCAATGGATCATACCTGGATCATGGAACAGATATAACTCTGACCATGCAACGCATTCTCATATATATATATATATGATAAACAGTTGAACCTATAAAAAAGAAGCCGCTTATATATTTTTTACAGCTTTAAACTGTCGGAATACGGACCGTGGACTGGGGAAAGGGGAGTGAGGGAGGTGGGTGGTTGTCGACCCGCCGGCCCCTCCTCCTCCTCCTCCTCCTGCCGACACCGTCCTCCACCCTCGCTCCCTCCCTCCCTCCCTCCGTATATCCCTGGCATGCAAAGAAACGAGAGCGCCACTCTGCCAGCCCTCACAAACCAGCGCCACCGCCACCGCCGCCAGAGGGCCTGAGCCTCTCCATCATCCACGTTGCCGATTGCTCCTGCGGGCGCCCGCTCCGTCAAAACACATTCTCTCTTTGATTGATACATTCATTTTTCCTTCCTCCTCCTCCTCCTCCCCCACAACCAACCACCCTTCCCCAACCCCCTTCTACTATAATGTGTCTTGAGCTATATACACAAAAAAAAGACAAAAAAAAAACACATTCAAATTTTCAGTCTATCATCTATGGATATTTTCTTTCTTCTTTTTTTTTTTTTTCCAACTCGTCAAGAGGTTAAAAATGTTCCTTTTTTTTCCCCTACGTTTCGTCAGAGAATGAGAGGTGGGTCGGGCAATACGGACGAGCGCTACTCATCTTTGGCAACGCTGTCTATCACTAGATGGGGTGTGTGGGGGGGTGTATATACGAGGGTGGTGGTGGGGGTAGAGGAGGAGGAGGAGGAGGAGAGGAGGAGGAGGGGGCGTGTGCGCGTCGTCTGCACACAACTGATGGAGACCCGAGCGTGTAAATCACAGAGGTAATGTAGACGATGCATCATGGGTCCCGCCAGGCCTTCTAACCTAACCCTCCCCTTCTACCGCCACGCCCTAGGCTCTCCCTCCTCCCCCCCCCCCCCACACACACCCCCCATTTGAACCACGTCCGTCACGGGATAGAGATGGGAGAGAGGGAGGGTTGTGGGTGTGGGGGATGGATGAGCGGATAGGAAAGGGAGGTTAGGAAAGTGATGGGATGTAATGTACTGTAGTGTTCCAGCTGTCGAAACAGAGGTGCTGGGTGGAGGGTCGTGTGTCATCCTTCCTGCTGGGGGGGCGGCGGCGGGGCCCCTGACGAGGGATAGCGACGCCGCTCCTCCTCCAGTGGCAAGGATATGGTGGGAGACGAAGCACCAGCTTACATGGGGACAGTGGTGGTGGTGGTGTTAGAGAGGCGAGCGGGTCAAAGGGGGAGGTAAGGGGTTTGCAAGAGAAGATGGGGAAGGGGTGGAGGAGGTTGCAAGAGAAGACTAAGGTTTAGGTTGGTGTAGGAGACTGTGTGGGGTTGTCTAAGTAGGTATGTGGGGTTGTCTAAGTGGGTTTTCATAAGGGACGAGTAAGACTTTGGCTTTCTCCAAGGGGTTGGGGAAGGTCGAGAAGATGTTCGACTGAAAGCTGGGATTATGTTGGAGCTCGAGAGAGGATTTGTACTGGGATGATCTGGCTGAAGAAGAACTGTGAGGGTTTCTTTTTTTTAATAAGTTTATGTGGGGTTAAGATGGTGTGGCATTGTCTACAGTAAGGAGGGAGATGAGGTTTATGTTGAAACATATCTGAATGATGGATGGTTATTTGAGGCCCAAGTTGCTGAAGGACTTTAAGGTTATTTCAAGGACTCAGATTGTAGTTAAGTTTGTGTGGGGTCGTCTGGAGAGAGATGGGGATAGGCGGGAGTATGGATGAATGAGACCGACTGATCTTTGACCATAGGACGGCCCTTAACCTGTGATTAGAAGTTGATTTGAACCCTTGATATACACCAAGACCCACATCATACCTCTGTCTGGTGACCACTGACCTGTTTCAGCCTAACTAACGTGACCTGATGATACTCTCACCTGTGACCCTGACCTTTTGTCTCCCTGGTAAACCCTGACCTGCATAAACCATATGACCTATTGTTCGCCAGGTGACATCATTCATCAGAGTCCATTTACCTTGTGACCTCTGACCTGTGTTAAACTGATAACAAACCCTGACAAACTTCGACCTCGAAAATCTCCCTGCTAGATTACCTCTCTGACTCTACCTGTTGACCCTGTGCCTTAACCTCTTCCCGAGGTCACCCTCACGACCTGCCGGAGGAGCAGTAGAAGGCGAGGCAGATACAAACGTCCCCTCATAAACTGTGACAAGCTGCACGGATCGTCTTTCCCTTGGTATTGAGTAGAGGAACTGAGATTCATCGTCCATTTAAAGACGGGAAACAGACCTAAGTCTCACGGAGCTGTGGGCTAAACCTGGTTAATTCAGTCCTCCCAACTCAATGTCTCCCTTGCCACAAAAAGACGTTCCTCCTCCTCCTCCGCCTGCGCTACAGACGGTGTTCAGGGCCAGGTAGAAAGAGCATCGGGTTGGGTCATCCCCAAGCCTGTAGGACGCTGGTGATAGATGATGCATATCGTAAATTCTTCCTTTTTTTTTTTTTTTTTGGCTTTTTCTTGGAGAGACATAGATAGGATGGTAATCCCCAAGGCGCTCCTGGCGAACTGACTTACAACGGAGTTCCCATGAGCAAGTCTGCCATCTACATGTCAAGGGTGTGGGAGGAGGAGGAGAAGGAGGAGGAGGAGAGGAGGAGGCTGAGTTTCTTTTTTTTTTATTTTACTGCCTGTTGGGAGGAAGGAGGAGGGGTTGGGGGGTTGTAAGGAGTGCGTCTCTCTCTCTCTCTCTCTCTCTCTCTCTCTCTCTCTCTCTCTCTCTCTCTCTCTCTCTCTCTCTCTCTCTCTCTCTCTCTCTCTCTCTCTCTCTCCTGAGTGTGATGGAGATGCTTATGTTTTGTCCAGGGTATTTATGGCCTTGTTTCCGTACGCGGATGTTTCGAGAGAGAGAGAGAGAGAGAGAGAGAGAGAGAGAGAGAGAGAGAGAGAGAGAGAGAGAGAGAGAGAGAGAGAGAAGGGAATGGTAGGAGGCGAAGAAATCATGGGATAAAAGGTGATTGGAATACTGAAAACTAATGGAAACTGAGAATACATCAAAGAAGGAGGGAGGATTAGTTAGGTCGCGGAGCATAAGAAAGAGAAATGCGATTCTTAAGGATAAGAAAAAAAAAAGCTAGGAAAATAATAATGAGGAGGAGGGAAAAATGAGTTAGAAGAAAATGAGGACGGAGTAATGCAAGGCGAGCACTTTGAACTGAACGTGAACTTTGAGGCAAGGGAGAATGCGCACGAGTTATGAAGAAAATTGCCTTCTTATCCAACGTACAGAAGGTGCTAATGTGTGGCTGGCTGGCGTCCAGCTACCTCAGTGTAGGGGAGGATGACCAATCCTACATGAACTTGTGGGGCTGAACACGACCTAAGACCACATAAGTTTAGAGTTTTCACTCCACAGTTTCTAGTTTCCTATGGCCTGAAGGCCAGCTTGACCTGTCGCTTACTTTTATGACGGTAGTCAACTAGTAGCCGACTTCTTACAAGTCTGAGAATGAAATTTGAATCATTTTTCTCTCGTGGTTTCCCACCAGCCTGTGTATGCGAGGCCCGGAGATAGCAGCCGGTTCACAGTACAACCCACCTGTTCATCCTCCTCGTCAGCATTGGTCGATGAATGGGTACCTGGCGTCCGTTGGGATGTATATACATTAAGAACATTTCATTTTACGTAATATATATATATATATATATATATATATATATATATATATATATATATATATATATATATATATATATATATATATATACATATATATATATATATATATATCAGCTCAAGTATATGTGAGTGTTGCCCAACTCTTAAGCATGCACACATGCACCATGCATTTACCCCCTATATATATGTGTGTGCGTGTGTGTGTGTGTGTGTGTGTGTGTGTGTGTGTGTGTGTGTGTGTGTAAGCCCCAGGTTCCTGACCAGTAAAAAGGGACAGAGGGAATCCATCCCATCATTATTATCCTCAATGGTGCCACACTACATTCATCAGCGAACCTCATAATCTGACGTACCCAATTTCCTGGCTCCATACTTAGCTAGCGAATGATCTGGTGTCAGTTAGATGCAGATTTTAAGCTTGATCTGACAACGCTAAGCTGAGCCCGCGGGTATATGTAACGTACTGTACAAAGCTGCCATAACTTTTGCATTTATGTATCATCATTATCATTATTACTCTTATTAGCATTATTATTATCATTATTATCATTATCATTATTATCATTATTATTATTATTATTATTATTATTATTATTATTATTATTATTATTATTATTGTTATTATTATTATCATTGTTGTTGTTGCTGTTGTTATCATCATTATCGCTATCATATATATATATATATATATATATATATATATATATATATATATATATATGGTATATATATATATATATATATATATATATATATATATATATACATTTATGTAAATGAAGCACTTTCTTATTTACGAGAGCTTACGAAGAGAGAGAGAGAGAGAGAGAGAGAGAGAGAGAGAGAGAGAGAGAGAGAGAGAGAGAGAGAGAGAGAGAGAGAGAGAGAGAGAAGCAAAGTGAGGAAGAGAAGTAAATAATCTTTCTTTTACACCTAGGCCAGTGCTGTGACCACAGTACACAGTACCACCACACGATACATCGTCAGCCCCTCGCGTTGCCCACAGACACCAACCACAAAGCTAACCACAAGTCACGTGACCAAAACCACGAAGAATGGCAGAGATGAAATGGTACAATATTCATGGGGGGGAGGGGGTTGACAGGGGTTTTATTTTTTTTTCTTTTGTCTTTGGTCTCACATCTGATGATAGTGAAAGGAGCGTACGTGCTCAGAGCGTCAGAAATGTGGGTTTATGGTTTAATGTGGGTTTATGGTTTATCAGTTAAACCATAATGTTATCATCTTCTTACTTTATTCCAGTCAACCACTTATGACGTGTGTGTGTGTGTGTGTGTGTGTGTGTGTGTGTGTGTGTGTGTGTGTGTGTGTGTGTGTGATGAATTGGATGTTCATGACGTGGTTTGCCTGTGAGCGACCATCACCATCGTCTACCAACTCGAAAAGGAAAATAGGAGAGATAGATAGATGGAAGGTTGGGTGAAAAGGAGAAGCGAGAGAGAGAGAGAGAGAGAGAGAGAGAGAGAGAGAGGAAGAAGAGTAAGAGAGAAAATAAAGGTCGCATTCTTGGTGGTGTGTGTGTGTGTGTGTGTGTGTGTGTGTGTGTGTGTGTGTGTGTGTTTAAAGGGCGACACCACCCCCCTAGGAGAGACACACGAGGCCCAGTGCTTCCTCCGTTGTCTATGTAGCCTAAGGCCTGTGCAACAATTAAGACCATCCCTCACGTTCACAATGCCCAATCGCCCGATCCAATGTTTTCGCTCCTGTTAATGATCTAATTAGTCCTCTAGCGATTGCCTCCTTTCCAAGGCTGCACAGAATTTAAATGGTGGCCAGTACATTCTGTCGGGAATATCCTCTCCCTCTCACTCCCTCCCTCTCTCTCTGTGTTTCCCTCCCTGCCCTCCCTCCCTCCAGAGCTTGGATGTGTCCAAGGCCCACACCAACTCTCTCTCTCTCTCTCTCTCTCTCTCTCTCTCTCTCTCTCTCTCTCTCTCTCTCTCTCTCTCTCTCCGAGGGTCGGGCCGCTTGGAGAACAGTTGGGCCGAAGAGAGAGAGAGAGAGAGAGAGAGAGAGAGAGAGAGAGAGAGAGAGAGAGTGGTAGGGCAACGCCTGCTGTCTAGAATTGTTTCAACCCATCGTTGTCTAAGTGATTACGTCTGTTTTCTAGGAAATAGGTTGGGGTTTGAATCCTTCTAGTGAAGACGATATATATCTATCTATAGTTATGTATATCTTTTTTTTTATTATTATATCTATTACTTTAACTAGTGTCCTTTTACAATTACCAATGGTTATATATCTTTTTCTATATCTCTTACTTTAGCTAATGTCATTTGACAATTACAAATGGTTTTATATCTTTTTTTTCTATATCTTTTACTTTAACCAATGTCATTTTACAATTACTAAATAGTAATTTAAAACAATGTTATTTCCAAGACTTGAATTAGAAACTCGGTATTCTAAACCAAGGTTTTACTAAGGAAGAGAGGGCGTCCCTTGTGAAGAAATGGGGTCTTGCATGTGAACTGAGGCAATGCAAGAAACCTGTGTGGCATTATAACCCTCCATTTCATACTTCCATCATCCATTATTCTGTCGTGGAACATCTGATAGATAATTTCACCAGGAAGAAATCTCGTAATTCTCCCCCGTTCACATGTTGCTTGCTAACTATCTATCTTGCTCTCTTACGATATCTGTGTCTTCGACCCCCCCCCCCCCCCCCCCACCCCCACCCCCTTCTCTTGTTTTTTTTTTTTTTTTTGGAGGAGGAGGAGGAAGAGGAGGAGGTGGTGGAAGTATAACTTGGGTTCTCTTAGTTCACGTGTGAGGGTGAGAGCCAGTTATCATTGCTTGTAGGGCCAGCCACGTCCATAATGGACCTGACCTGGTCATTGTACATCATCCTCGTCGTTCGTTTATCCCCTCTTATCTTCTTCTTGTACTTCAAAGACTGATAGATAAAAAGATATGATTCAATCATCCGACGTTTGTTTCACAATCTTGACCCTACCACAAACTGGTCCATGACGCCAAGCGACCTCGTCATGGGCCATCAGGTCACCTGTCATAAGTCCTGCCCATGTGTGCCCATCTGCCAGACCTCACAGACATTCTTCCGTACATCTTAGAGTTCAACTGTTGGTCATACGAGGTCAAATGCGGTCGTTACCTTTACCCACAAGCAAACAAGCGGTTTAGTTACGCCAGCAGTTCAATTGGTCGTTCGTTCATAGCTGAAAAAACCATCAGACAACCATGCAAGGTGTAGTAGATTGGTACGTGCTTGACAACAGCTCGAGTGTAACTGAGATACAAGTGGTTTCAAACTCCCTCACAACTGTTGCTGACCGTCCCAGTATGTAAGTGTGGGCGTGCTTGGACATCTTGGGTGTGTGAGTGTTGGTAAGCCAGAGAAAGTGGCTATGGACACCTAAGAACGCTGTGTTTGATATATATATATATATATATATATATATATATATATATATATATATATATATATGCTTTGGTCATCATTAAAGAATCTAGGATCCCAGGAGCTTCGTAACTTAATAACTGAGATGTTGTTGAAGCCAAAATAAGCATGTCTAAAGACCCAGTCAGCATGACTGACTGTGGACACCCAGTCAGCATAAGTCAGCATAGTTCTGGACACCTCGCCAGCATAGGTAGATATGCGGACACCTGAACTACTGAAGCCAGTGTAGGTAGGTGTGGAGATGGATGGATGAAGCCCACGTATAGTTAGGTAGGGAGGTCGGTGTGAGGACTGTCCATCCCAGGTGGGTCAGTCTGGAGGCCACTGAGTCACTGAGGGAGGGAGGGCACGATCACCCAGGAGTAGCGTGGGTGGGGTTCAGAGAGAGAGGGCGAGGCAGCGGCAAAGGCATCTGATGCAGCTCTCATAAGAACATGGAGATAGAGAACTGAGATAAGAAGATAAACATCGAGCCATCTATTACTGGGTCTCTCTCTCTCTCTCTCTCTCTCTCTCTCTCTCTCTCTCTCTCTCTCTCTCTCTCTCTCTCTCTCTCTCTCTCTCTCTCGCGTGTGTGTGTGTGGGGGGGCGTCCCAACCCACATGCTCGCTCCATTCTCTCTCTCTCTCTCCCCCCCCCATTCCGCCCCACCAGCAGAAACTTCGCGCCTTTCCCTTCGCTGGGGAGAGAAAATGAAAATATAGATATAAATGTACATATACATATATATATATATATATATATATATATATATATATATATACATATCCAATACACATCTCTATATACATTTGCTGGAGAGTAAAGAGCTTGTCATGAATATCCAGGGTGTAGTAATCCAAATAAATAATGGGGTGTGGAGAGAGGAGGTGGTGGCCAACTGCGTAATGGATCCTCCATCCTCAATCCTCCTGACGAAGGAGGACAACAGGACATTCGCAGATCCTCGGTAGGGAATCAACTACTATGTAATGGCATCGAGATCCTCCCAACCAGGGCTGACTCAAGCGAGTTGTAATGGCGGCGTGAGTCTTAGCTGTCCATCAACCACAGGGTAATTCCTAATTTTTTCTCTTCCCTACTTCCTCCTCCTCCTCTCCTCCACGTTTCTATATATATCAAACTAATATACATATGTACCTCCCGCTTCTGATGATCCCGTAAAACTCATCGATAACACAAATTTCCACAAAAAGGTAGAAAAGCGTCATCATCACAATTTTCTCTCTGGACGGGGTTGAGAGAGAGAGAGAGCGAGCGAAGAGGAGGAGGAGGAGGAGGTGGTAGAAGGTGGTGACGAGCTGTTGTGGAGCAGAGGTGTGGGATGTGTGGAGGTGCACACACACACACTACCGGGTGGAGGAGTATACGTGAGGGGATTGGTCGAGGATGGAGGTAGGTGGAGTGGGGGAAAAAAAGAGGAAATAAACGAGAAAATGGAAAATAGCATGAATGTGACTAAAATAGGAAAGCTGTTGTTAGATGAAGAGGAAGTGATAAAGAGAGAGAGAGAGGGATAAGGATGTTAGACATATACATTCCGATTAAAAAAAAAAGTCAAATTAAGATTGAAAGTCTTTGGCCGAGAAAAAGTTGTGAAATTCTGTCTTTAATGTAAATCATCGAAAGTGTGATGGAGGAAATTGGACTACGAAGGGAAGGTTTAGGTTGGTGATGACCTGTATATAAGGCGGTCAATACGAGAGTGTAGGTTGACGGCCCATAGATGGATGGTTATGACTCTCCAGCGAACATACGGAAGTGTGACGATCCGCCAAACGTCACGCCTCCGGTGGATAGAAGTGGATAGAAGTGGGTAGAAGAAGCTGAGGAGACGTAGAGAAACTGGGATGGTATGAGGAAGCTGGAGGTGGTGTAGGAGCTGGCAGGGTGGAGGTGAGGGATGTTCCGGTGTGTCGAGGACCTGGGAGTGAAGGGAGGAGGGAAGGTGAGGCTCTCGAACCCCATGACGGGAGTTCAGGAGCATCGGAGGTGGAAAACCTGTCGAACGCTAAGAGTGAGGAGAAAGCTCGAGTGGATGTGGCAGAGCGGCGTCAGAGAGAGAGAGAGAGAGAGGGAGGGAGGAGAGTGCTCGTAGGATCGTTTCAGGGGCGCGCCCTGGGAGTGAGGGGCCTGCGGATAGCATGCCGGCATCAAATTTGCCGTCACTTTCGTCAGCTGTGAAGCGGCCGGACATAACTCTCAATGTTTGGCTAATGGCATCACAGGCAGGCTGATGAAAGAGGGGAACACCAGGGGGGGAGGAACTGACATACAGCGGGGGGCGCGCAATATGACGGTAAACTAGGGGGAAGGGATGGTAAAACCAAGGGATAGGTGGGGGTGAGGGAGAGGCGGGGGGACAAACTATACAGTGGTATCATAGTGGAAAAGTTAGAGTCCACACCAAACAGGAATGGAGGTGGCGGAAGAGGGATCTAGGTGGAATGGGGGAGTGAGAAAAAGGACTGGAATAGGTTCCAAAAGATAAAAGGCATTATATAGCATCTTCTGTATTTCTAATTAGGGAAGTGCTGGGAGAAATAGGCGCAGCCTCAGCCCTTTTCCCTATAAATATGTTGTTCGTGTGAAAAGAGGTCCGATGACGTGAGAGGAGCCTCTCTCTCTCTCTCTCTCTCTCTCTCTCTCTCTCTCTCTCTCTCTCTCTCTCTCTCTCTCTCTCTCTCTCTCTCTCTCTCTCTCTCTCTCTCTCTCTCTTGTAGTAATGCATCTCCTCCATCAAAGACACTCACAACAATACCTCATAAAGAAGAAGAAGAGGAGGTGCAGGAGGAGGAGGAGGAAGAGGAGGAGCAGGAGCAGGAGGAGGATCTTGATTTGTGACCCTCAACCTTCAAGATTATTGTTTACCTTGATTTACGTGAGCTGGTTTTTTTTTTCCCCCTGGGTCCGTCCTCTGTCGACCTGTAATACGAAACTGGTAATTCTCAAGCCTTGACTGTGATTCCCTAATGGTGAACGAGAGATTAAGCGACTCTACACCAAATCATTGAGATGTCGCAATGGGCCCAGACACCCCCATCGCAAGGCATGAGACTCGTCGGAAATTATTAGCTATGTTAATTTGGACAATCAGATAAGGCAAACAGGCTTCTGTGGGGTTTTTTTTCTTTACTGTGAAGTGCTTATGTTTGCCTCTTGAGAGTGTTTTGGGGGATTGTTATTAGCTGAAGGTGTGGCTCGTTGGCGAGTGTGTTCTTCTGAAATCGCTCCTCTCCGGGGGTCGATCTTAAGGGGAGTGTGTGATTTCTTACTGTGTAAGTGGAGGTATGTTTACTGTCTGTGGGTGGAATTCCCTGAGTGTCTGTGAATGCGAGAGCTTGTTTGTATATTTCTTCAAACTGTCTATGTATATATATATATATATATATATATATATATATATATATATATATATATATATATATATATCATCAGGGGAGCTTCAAGAATGAGACAGAAAACGTAGAACAGTCAGTTGATATCAGAGGAAGAGACGTCATTGGTAGCGTTTGTTTACCAATGGCGTCTTGGCAGAAGTGGCCCAAAGTGGATTGAACTAGTTGTTAGTCGTTTTGGTCGCTGGGTAAGACAGTCGCTGGGCAAAGTACTGCTCCTCCCGGAGTATCTGTCAGGGGCGTAAAAAGATCACCTCTCTACCCTCAGCCTACGAGCTAGGCAAGCCTACAGCCTGGGACGGGCTTCTCTCACTCGCAGGTCAAGTGCCAAGTGTTTTAATGAGTTCTGACTGTTTATTAGTGCGCCAAAACGAGTCTACCCCGGCCAGGCATATCAGCTGTGTGTGTGTGTGTGTGTGTGTTGTTCAGCCGTACCTCATCTGTAAATGAAGAGATATGACATTAAATCAGTTGGCCGACTGCAGCAGCTTGGGCTAAAGATAAGAACAGATTTACAGATATTATCTAAGGTCATTTACGTATGTAAATGAAAATAAGTTCGTAGATATGGAAGGCGTGATATCACAAAATTCTCTGAAAAGTTGATTAATTCAAATTTCATGTCCAGTCCATTTTATAAATGTATAAACGAATTGGATACTCTAAAGACACCATAAAGTGAAGAATTGTTGAGTTATAAATACCCTAATGATATCTGGTTGGTATCTTGTAACAGTAGATAGAATTCTTATTGATCTGAAACTGATTCGAATGATATTCGATTCGAAACACCAACAGAAACAGTGTCATGTTAGGATCCAATGCTCTCTTGCTATCTGAATTCCTTTAAGATCCCTTTTGCTGATTGAATTCCTTTTATATCCCTTTGATATATATGATTCAAACCTCCACCAGGTGTTATAGATTACCTTGATCCTATGTAATAAGGACTATCCTGCTTTACAAGCCCTTCAGAAGGGGGAAAGTGAGGCTTAGCACTCGCGAGGTAAGCGAAGCCCTTAGAGATACACTACTTCATTTGAAGCTACTGACGGAGGGAGAAAAGAGACTGTGAGTCTTGCTCGTGTGATAATGATTTCCCCATTCGCATTTGCTGGTCATAAGTCGCTCATAAACATAAACAGAAGTGACAGGAATATCTTTTAAGGCGGTGGTGTATGTTGTCGGAATAGACGCAGAGGACATAAACCAACAATCGCGAGAGAGAGAGAGAGAGAGAGAGAGAGAGAGAGAGAGAGAGAGAGAGAGAGAGACGCTGCCACGGCCACTGTATACACAGAGGGTAGAGGACTATTGTCCAATGATATGAATCAACCAATACCACGAAAGGGATATTTTAATTGCCAGGGAATCTACCTGGCGAGGGCGAAGATGTAGGTGTGTTCTCCAAGGTCGAGGTGTGGTAAAGGCGAACCCATTTTCCTCCACTCCACCAATCCTGGCTCTTTATCACCACCCAGTGAGGTAGACGAATGATGATAGACACTTTACGAATGATACAGGGGCTATTATGTGACATTGGGGTGCTCAATGTAGCTTTCAGAGGTTGTTGAGTTTCACTCCTTCGGCAGCCCTCTGCCCTCAGCTGTTGTGTGATTTCGTCTTCTCTCTGCCTTTACCCACGAGTGGGTTAGTGGCATTTAGTCCCACACAAACATACAATCTCTTCATCTCATATATCAAAGTTAACAACGCGTACGTAACTCATACGAATCATTTCTTATAACTCCAGAGGCTCCTTTTGTGAGGTCTGCTCTCTACCTCTGCCTTCTAACAAAACAATTTCGTCTTAAGTACTCAAAAGTAAGTAAGTACTTACTTGCATCATTGTCACAGAGAGTTTTTATAAGTACACAGTTCTATCATTGTTATAGAGAATGATGAATAACAAAAGAGGTTACTTGTTTACAAGTAGCGCTCTACTGTGTCAAGTGTCTAGAAGTAACAGTTTTTGTTCAGTATAACAGATGAACTTTGAGACTTGAACTCCAATGTCTCTCATTGCCCTCATTGTGATACTGGAGACTTATCCATGTTCCTCATTGCCATTCCTATGACATTGAAGTCATATGAACACACTCGCTCCTTCATTTGTTCTACTCGAATTTAATGTAATCTCCTTTTCTTCGCTACAGAGATCAGATAAAGTCACATCCAAGGCATTATGTAACATACACGGAGTTTACTTGCAATTACTTATTCATAAATGCAGCCCAGGTGATTATATTTGGGAAAATATGAAGCGAGTGACGAAGATGAACATTGATTACTTTTTTTTTTGGGTTGGGGGAGAAAGAGGTCATCTCGAACAATCGTCTATCAACTCTTAACGTACTGAACTTTTGCTCAATCGGCTCCATCATAAAGGTCGAAAGTGATGGTTTGTTGGATGCCTTTCAATCATATACTGTACATGAGAATAAAAAAGAAAGAAGAAAATATATTATTTGATCAGTGCACAGATATGTTATGAACGCGAGTAAGATACAGCAGGTTATGAGGGCTGGGATACAGATCGGCTTCTTTGAGGGACTAAATACATATAAAGTACAGCTTCAGTTGACTGTAATCTTCTTCAGGAGTCTATAAAGGCTGCTGTCCGACTCACTGGTGACCTCGGAAACGTCAAGGGGTTCGAACCTGTTCCTTGCTGTTGGCCGTGTTCATCTCTCCTCTTGATGTATTAACATATTAACGGCAGTATATTAACAAGGCTGATCCATATACCATCCTCCCTCCCCCCCCCCCCTCTCTCTCTCTCTCTCTCTCTCTCTCTCTCTCTCTCTCTCTCTCTCTCTCTCTCTCTCTCTCTCTCTCTCTCTCTCTCTCTCTCTCCCAACTCCGAAGGTCGATTTTCTGAATGGGACGCGTTGTCTTTACAATCTTTACGTACACACACTGGAAGACCACCTTTGATTCAGTATATCAGAATGTCTAAGAAAAAATAAAGATAATCTGATGTCAACATGATAGGTAATTCATGTCGTTTCTAAGGCGACCGTGCATGTCATTCGAGATAATCTAAAGTCAATCTTTTAAGGTAATTCACAGTAGTTTAAAGGTAATCCACTATCACCTAAAGCTCCCTCAAAAGTAATTCATTTTTCGGTCAACCTGAAAGGTAATTTAAGGTGATTCTAGTCCCACCGTAAAGGTAATTGAAGATAATCTCAACTGAACACTTAGGGGGGTTAATTATCCCACTAACTTCACCTATTCAATGGGTAACTTTAAAAAAAAAATACACTTGATCCTACATCAACAAGAATCGTCCCCATCAACACTGTGTTACACGACGGTAACACTGCATCTCCCCCTGCTTAACCCTCCTTCATTCTTCTCCCTCTCCCTCCCTCCCTTATCCTCCATCCCTCTCCTTGACACGGAGGGCGCCGCCCTTGGGGCCTCCATGAGAGCTACACAGCCATTAAAACTCAATCCCTCAACAGCACCAGTCAAGCCGGGTGACACTGGACGTCCCCGAGCCTTCAAATGCTTCGGGATTATCATGGTCATCATCATGCAGTCTTTCCCACATCACAAATTATTCTCCGGCCATGCACAACACCCCACCACACACCCCCAAGTCCGGTAATGATACCCCGGTCCACGGATCATGCGCAGTGTTGTTGCGTACTACACAGGGTGTGTGTGTGTGTGTGTGTGTGTGTGTGTGTGTTGGGGAGGGGGAAGGACTCTCGGAGTGTCGAGGTGTGGGTAAGGGTAAGTGGATGAGGAGGTTGGTAAACCTGGAGGTCCGTCTTGCTAAGTCTAAGTTGCTGTCGTGTTTTCCTTTTCCATTTGAAGACTTTCGATTCTTCCCTTTCCATTTGAGAATTTCCTTCCATTCCTTTGAAGTCTTGGTTCCCTTTTCATCTGTGGATTAGCTTCCTTTTCCGTCTACGGACTCTATTCTCTCTCACCGTCCTTTGTCGCTCTCTGTCTAGGTAGAATTCAGTCTTTCAGCAAGGTGAGTCTAAACATCCTCTCTGTGAATTTCAGGAGTATGGTAATGATACAGTATCCTGTATTTTACACTTCATTACAGTTATAAGCACCTCTGGTCACAGAAATACAAAACCTATAATATTTTCTCAATATTTCAAAGTGGAATGATCCTCTTCCAATATTCCCTCGTTGATGTATCGAATACGTTTCCAAGACTCAGTCGAATCGAACTCTTTATAAGAGATGATAGGACACCTTTTGGCTCGTTTTCTATGCCTATAAGTCCCATGGCATTCCCCATACCAAAGTCCTCGGTGCATATACTAGCACTTCTACCCCAGGCGGAGATCTCAAAACAACAGTTCCTCCTCACAGCTCCCCACTCAGCGGTGAGGTGGATGCGTCGGGGAGGAGGGGAAGAAGGTCCTGCAGGCAAGGGTGGGGACCCAGGTTCACTCGAATTGGCTTTCAGGACCTCACGTTTTGACGATCATAATTGTGGTTGTGGCTCACGGCAATCGTCAGGAGTTTCTTCACTCCTTGGAAGTCTAAAAGATCCTTCTCCCATCCACTCCTCTACTCCCTCAACCCCCCAGGAGAGCCAAATTATACACTAGGGGTTTTTTTCGATATTTCAACTTCTTTCCTCGATTAGATATCAAACGGATCTGACGTCACGGCACCACGGATGACGAATGGAACTAACGCATCTATTACACGCTCACAGCCACGAACGGATCGTGTGCATCGCTTACCATCCAGAGCAGGAGGAGGAGGAGGAGGGACAAGATCTTCCTCGGTACGTAATTTATGCTTACGCTATATCACTCCCCAGGTAAATCTTATTACGTATTTTTCTCTCTCTACCTCAACAGAGAGAGAGAGAGAGAGAGAGAGAGAGAGAGAGAGAGAGAGAGAGAGAGAGAGAGAGAGAGAGAGAGAGAGAAATATAGGAGCGACGACGTCTGGTGGGATCTGCATTTCCTTCGTTGTTTCGAGCCAGCCATACATTAAGGAACCACGAGCATATTTCGCCTCGATCTGTTTACATGTTCGTTAGCGTCAAAATGGAAACAGGAAACGTAATTTCCCGGGGCTGTTGCACCGCCTGCATTTCAACACTTATACTACTTCTTGGATCTTTTTTTTTTTTTTGTTTTTTTGGGTTTTTTGTGGGTTTGGGTTTGGGTTTTTTTTTTTCGATGTAGAATCAAATCTCCGATATTCGCAGTCGTTATTCCACAGAACCAAACAGGGGATGCAAAGAAATGAGAGTGTCGCGCTCAGCCCAGGCCTGATAGTCGAAGACTGTAACTCGTCGTGAATAACTACCCAAGTACCCTCTGCAGCTTGGGGGGGTGGAGGAGGGAGGGAGGGTGGTTGGTTTCCCTGTCTTATACCGGGTGGGTTGATGGGGCGCGCTTGGCTCTACGAAACGAGGAATTTAAACGGACGAAAAAAATAAAGCAAGCTTGATCGGATGTAAGCTTTAATCTAGTTTAAGATCTATCTAACAACTGAACGATATGATAGGCCATATACTTGCTTCCAGTGCCTTGCGTGGGTCGTTTCAAGGAAAGAAAAAAAAAAATGTCAGGCTACGTAACCACAACAATTATGTGAATTCTTTGTGATTGAACTACGTTCGTCACATGGGAACTACATATGTTTCTATGAGTCACTGGTGTCTATCATTTCTATCTTGCCTTTCGTCCCCAGGTTTTCACTCAGAGAGAGAGAGAGAGAGAGAGAGAGAGAGAGAGAGAGAGAGAGAGAGAGAGAGAGAGAGCTGATGGTAACCACTGCAAGTGGACTTCAAGTGGCATTGCTACCACTGAGTTGTAGATGGGAGGCGTTGGTGTGGGGGAGGTGAAGGAAGAGGAGGAGAGAAGTTGCTGATGTTGGTGTTGGTGATGGTGGTGTTGTGGAGTGGTGTTGGGGGTGGTGGTGGGCGAGGGTAGTAATTAAACAACCTTCCCCTCCCCCACAACAATTAGGAGCCGGCTGCTGCTGCTGGTGCTGCTGGTGCTAGTGCAAGTCCATGGTGTTGGGGGGGTGGTTGGTTGGGGCTGGTTGGGGGGGGGGGGGGGGGGGGGGGGGGGGGTGATTACCAGGTTCGTCTGAGCTGCCGTCTGGATCACACACTCTCACACGGTCCTCGCCTCATCCATCACCCTTGGGCGAGGGGGAGGGGGAGGGGGAGGGGAGAGAGAAAAGGGGAGATGGAGGGGAGGGGAAGTGGGCAGGTGGGGAAGGGGGAGATGTTGAGGGAAGGGGGTGGGGGGGTGTGACGCGGCGACGCAGGGTCAACCAGGATCTGGAGGTCACTGATACGAGTGACCTTGAGGTCATTCCAAGTGACCTGGTATTCTGGACGATAATTAGAAGGGAAGTGACCTTAGGGTTAAAGAGGTGACCTAATGCTGTAGAAATTACTTCTTCAGTTGACCTTAAGGTTACAAAAGTGACCTTATAGTGTAGAGGTGACCTGTAAGGATTACCCTGGCCTTGTAGAGGTCACTTATACATGTGACCTGATGTAGAGGAGGTCACTGACACACGTGACCTTTGGATTATAGAAGTCATAGAAGCTGACATGAATCTATACAGGTCATTTATATGGGAGCTTGTGTGTATATGGCTGCTTAACAAGGTGACATGATACTGTAAAGTTTACTTGTATGGGTCACTTATTGAGGGTCACATGACACTGCAGGGGTTATGTACATAAGTGACCTGAGATTGTAGAGGTTATCTATACGGAAGATTTGGATATGTCGTAGCTATTTCACAGGTCAGGTCAGGTTGAAGTCATCTACATAAGTGACCTCAATTTGTGAAGGTTGTTTACATAGGTGACCTGTTACGGCAGGGGTTAGTTAGAGAACCGATCATACACTTATCCTGCTTACTTAAGGATGTAGAAGTTGATGAGTGTTTTGAAAATGTATATGTCACTTTTAACTGGCATCTTGCGAAAGCACAGCTTAATTGTTTATTGGTAGTTAAAATGGCACGAACAATTGATTATAGCCATTCATATACGCCATAGTATGTATATATATATATATATATATATATATATATATATATATATATATATATATATATATATATATATATATATATATGTGTGTGTGTGTGTGTGTGTGTCTATGTGTGTGTGCGTGTGTGTGAGTGTGTGTGTGAGTGTGGTGTGTGTGTATGTGTATGCGTGTGTGTGTGTGTTGGAGAGAGAGAGAGAGAGAGAGAGAGAGAGAGAGAGAGAGAGAGAGAGAGAGAGAGAGAGAGAGAGAGAGAGTCCAGAACAAAGGACTGACAAACACGAGCACAAGAAAGGGTCAAAGAGGATTAAGAGGAATGAACGAGAGACAGAAAACCTGCTAAACGAGGAGAAGGGAGACAGATCCGTGGTAAGTTATGAATAGGGTCATTAAGATAAAGAGGAGATGATGGAGATAACAGAGAGAAAGAGAAGAACAGAGGCTGCTAATGTTAAACACAGAAAGAGGGGTCAGAAGACGTAGAGAGGGTGAAGTGGTTTTACTGTGGGTATGGAGAGAGAGAGAGAGAGAGAGAGAGAGAGAGAGAGAGAGAGAGAGAGAGAGAGAGAGAGAGAGAGAGAGAAATTATATATACATATGTATGTGTGTGTGTGTGTGTGTGTGTGTGTGTGTGTGTGTGTGTGTGTTTATCATAATGATCCCTTTTCTGATGGTGTCCAGGAATTCACAGTCGCACAACACCTTACCCAAGTGTTGCTAGAGCTTCAAGGCTGCGCTCCACCCAGTAGCAGGGACAAGATGTTCTCCCTTGAAGCATAAAGCTCTCTTTTGCCGAGTCTGAGATCCGTTTCGTCAACTGGCGATGATGACACAGCCTCGCCCAAGGTAAGGTTCTCCCACTCAACCCATCTCGCTCTTGCCTCCAGACGAAATCTCCTGAAGTGTTAGATCCCCCCTTGGCCCGCCTCCCTCACACACTGGCCCCAGATGTACTCCCTCCTGACCTTGCCCCTCCCATCAGATATCCTCCACTAACTTTGTCCCCGTCCCTCAGTCCTCCCTCCCTAGCCATCATGCATACCCCTCCCAATAGCCAGCCACCCTCAAGGCCGACTTGACCTCCCTCCACCACATCATGTCAAACCCGAGTTCGTTTTCCCCCCACTCCTCATCCCTCGCGACTCGATCGTCCTTCTCCTCCTCCTCCTCATCCTTACTCCTAATCCTTCTACTCGTACTCTTCCTCATCCTCCTCTCCCTCCTTCTTCTCCTCCTCCTCATCCTCCTACTCTTCCTCCTACTCCTCCGACTCTTACTCCTCCTACAACTCCTTCAAGACCGCTTGTCCTCCCTCCCTCACTCCCTGCTTGCCTGCCTCCCGCCGGAGGAGCATGCAGGGCAGCGATCCATCAACGGCCATCATAGTGTGCGTGGATGCCCGGGCATAAATCTGCAATACCCTGCAATTAACCCGACAGGCCCTGGCCGACGTCCTGACCGACCGGAGTAATGAGTTAAACATTAAATCCAGCAACCAGAGGTGGGATTGTCTGCCTCCTACCCCATCTTCTATACCTCCCTTCCTCCTCCCGTCTTCTATCTCCCTTCCCCCGTCTTCTGTCTACCGTCTCCCGTTCTCTTTCTTACCGGGAAATAGAATCATTTTTTCCCTCCTTGCCCTCTCTCTCCATTTTCTTTCTTTTTAAGACTTACGCCCGTTAGTTCTGCTTTTGATGTGATGTTATTCTTATCTATTGTCTTTGGAGAAGCTTGTGTCAGCAGTGTATAATCATGTATTTGCGGAAGTGTGTGTGTGTGTGTGTGTGTGTGTGTCAACCCGTGTTTTCGTGTCTGTCATAAATGCATTCACAATCGTAGTCAAAATCAAGAAAAACTACATATGAATAATTTCACATATGTATGACCCACTCATGGCCATTGGCTTCAACGTTTCCTACCATGACCAAAGGAATGGAAAAGATCTTCCTCCTTTTAGAAATGGTGTTGATCACCATCACCATCACCACAGAAAAATTATATAGAAGGTCATCCATGCACCAGCTTTTCCCTCCCTCCCTCCTCCTCTTCCTGCTCCTCCTCCTCCTGCTCCTCCTCCTGCTACTCCTTCTCCTCCTCCTCTTCCTCCTCCTCCTCCTGCTCCTCCTCCTCCTCCTCCTCCTCCTCCTCCTTCTCCTGCTCCTCTTCCTCCTCCTCCTCCTCCTGCTCCTCCTCCTCCTCCTCCTCCTCCTCCTCCTCCTCCTCTTCCTCCTGCTCCTCCTCCTCCTCCTCCTCCTCTTCCTCCTCCTCCTCCTTCTCCCTGTGAGTGTTGTTGGTGAGGGAGGAGGAGTCGGGAAGGAGGTGTAGTGCAGATGAGACGACAGACAGCCGGGTCGTCTCCTCCTGCTGGAGGTGAGAACGAGATAATCGCGTGTATGATCGGAGTCATTCGCTTAAGGAAAAAAGAAAAAAAAAGAAGAAAAAAGAAAACTTAACCGGTGATTAAGGCTCATTTGCGATATTCCTGTGTAAATCAAGCTTTTGGGGGGGGGGAGTTGAGGGAAGAAAATGCTAAAGAACAGAAAAGATAACAAGAGATGATAATAGGTGTAATAATGACCCTTTTTCTTCCTCCCTAATTAATGGTAGAGATAGTTTGATTTCCCTACGTCACCGATGATGTGATATCCATGAAGTGGTAGATAAAATAATGAATGGGAGATAAGATAATGAATGGTAGATAAGATAATGAATGGGAGATAAGATAATGAATGGTAGATAAGATAATGAATGGTAGATAAGATAATGAATGGGAGATAAGATAATGAATGAGAAATAAGATAATGAATGGGAGATAAGATAATGAATGAGAAATAAAATAATGAATGGAAGTTAAGATAATGAACATGGGGTCAGGGAGGTGTGTGTGTGTGTGTGTGTGTGTGTGTGTGTGTGTGTGTGTGTGTGAAAGGTGATGTGAGGGTGGGTGTTGGTGGGGGTCGAGCGACGTGACACGTTCCGTTTTGAGGTCAGTGTCGATTGTGCCACGGGGTGTGGACGCCTTCGTCCACAAACTCTTATAAACATCGTCCACAGACTCTTATAAACATCGACCACAAACTGTTATAAACATCGACCACAAACTGTTATAAACATCGTCCACAAACTGTTATAAACATCGACCACAAACTGTTATAAACATCGACCACAAACTGTTATAAACATCGACCACAAACTGTTATAAACATCGACCACAAACTGTTATAAACATCGTCCACAAACTGTTATAAACATCGACCACAAACTGTTATAAACATCGACCACAAACTGTTATAAACATCGTCCACCGAAGCAGACGACTCCAGGCATTTTTCGTACACCTTAATTTGCTCGGTTCGTAAATTCAACATCTCCATCACCAACGCCATCTCCATCACCATCACCACCAATACGCTACCAACACCATCACACAACCACCAGCGCCATCGCTCTCACGCCACCACCACCACACAACCACACAACCGCTATCAACCCACCAACCACCACAATCGTATCGTCCAGCACTAACCCCCCCACCTTAAGCCGACTCGCTCTGTTAACCCGGCATTAGCGCGTCTTTAACCATAATTATCATGAAATTAACAAGCACGTACCGATTATCTCGTTAACCTCTCTTTTTGGAGAATGTTCGAGGCGGCAGCGCCACGCGAAGTGTGACGCTGAAATCGCCTTTGAAATAAAAAAAAAAAAAAGGGAGGAGGAGGAGGGACGGCAGAGACCAGCTAAATGTTAGCGATTTTTGGCTCGATTGGTCGACCTGCAGCGTAAACATTGCTCTCGAAGCGTGTTTTGGTCTCAATGATACGTATGTATAATGTTGAATATAATGTCGATAGAAGGATAAACATCATATATATATATATATATATATATATATATATATATATATATATATATATATATATATATATATATATATATATATATATATTGTTGGATCTGATTGCTATATGTTGCTATAATTTCTATACGAGGTAAGTATGTATTTCGGTGGACTTCATACCTGTCTATGGTAATAGATCATATATATATATGTAGATCCTTAGATCTGACAGCTATACAGTAATCGTGTGGTAGTTTAGGTACAGCCTACAGTTTAGGGCACCGAGTTAACTGCATTCTACATCTACAGTGTAAATGCTTTTTATCCTCTACATAGCTTGAACTACTGTTGTACCTGTTATATTTCTCTGGCAATGTAGGTAGTTTCTATGGTATAGAATATATCAACCCCAACTGTAGATGTAGGTATCTGAAAGTCTATGTAGTTTCTGTAGCTTTGAGAAACTGTATTTATAATTATCCAACACTCAAAGTAGATGTGATAACATTTGAGTGGTAAGTGTCTTGTGAAATTATTCTGCTGTAAGAGTTGTTCATATCTGTTTCTAGTCTGTATCACTGTAATGACAAGTCTGTATGAATCTCGTTCGTAGATACAGCTACAGAGGTTGTGGGAGAATGTAGAGAGTATTATGACAAGTGAGACTTAAAAAAACGAAGACCAAATAAACACATTAACAAAAAAGCACTTACAATTGTACTCATAACATTTCACATTTGTATCTATAAAACTATCAATGCTTATAAGATGACGCAAACCCACTAGCTTTTAAAGTTAGTACACTAACCAAGAAAATATACACTGACATGAAAAGGAATAAGCCACAAGAACAGAGCTACAGTGTGAGAAAAAGACATCAAATGATCGAAGGAATCTTTCCCCCCTTCAAAAAAAAAAAAAAAAAAGCCAATGATAACATTTTCGAAGAAGACTGAAAAAAAAGGCGTGTGGGTACCCACTCGCTCGTCTAATCCAAGAAGATAACAAAAATGCATAAAGGTCACGAAAAATATGTTTTAGATATTAGTAAAACCTGTTATGGTCCCTCGGCTATAGACAGCCCGTTCACGTAGTCTATGGAGTAAGAGAAGTTGTGTGGTGTTATATGGTTGTGCCAGGGGTGGTAATACAAGAGGGGGGTAAGCCTACAAGCAATCCATGTAGGGACGTGTGTGAGTCCAAAGGTAATTCAGACAAGGGAGGTCACTAGGAGCTCAACCTGGTGGGGGACATGTGTGTATGTGTGTGTGTGTGTGTGTGTGTGTGTGTGTGTGTGTGTGTGTGTGTGTGTGAAGAACAGGAAAGGTTACGCTCCGACTTCAACAGGATGGTTCTGGACCGATGATAATGATGATGAATCATTACCACAACTCTTTTGTTTTTTTTTTCCCCAACTTTCCATTTTTTCTTTTTTTACATTATGGAATATTACGGGTGACTGCACAGGTAGAGGCCAGCTCCCACGACTGCGTGGAGATATACCTAAAAGTACAAGATATTGTGCCTTATGCAATGCTAATTCCCTTTTTTTTTAGAGAGAGAAAAGAACTGTAGCTCTGAAAATGTTATTCTGAGGCGTTTCAAGCGCTGGAAAAGGTATGGTCAGAAAGGGTATATAACCCCCTTTTAGAATAGGTTGTATTGATCTCTGGATACTACAAAAGTAGGTTATGATTTATAACAACAAAAGAAAAGAAAAGAGTTGAAATGTATTCATTCTGGAAATAGAAATCTAGGTGATTTTTCACTTGGAACAAGAAAAATAGAGGGTTTGCGATTTGGTGCGAGTGATTTGGGGGTGGATGGGGGGGTGATCTGGGGGAGGGGAGGGTTATGGCTGATGAGGGGGTGTCTTTGTGGGCGTCGAACCCCAATATCTCGTTGGCAGCCCCCGTGACGCGCGAGCCATTACCAGCAAGTCCAACGCCTTGCTTTATTAAGACTCCGCTCAAGATTTTTAATAATGATATGTCACCTTCCGCGAGGGGTTCTTCCATTGTTTCAGTCTGCCAACTGTCGTTCACACCAATACCTGGGCCAAGCGTTCCATCTGATCTTTCTTTTGTCTTGTGGAAAATGTTTATGGAGGGTGTTTGCTCGTTTGAGTCACCGGGCGGGAGTTATGCCAGCCTCCTCGCATTGTGAAGCACGGGTTTTGTAATTGAGTTCTCACTCGATTTGAATTCGGCCCGTCTTTCACGAGCGTGTGCTACCTACTCTTCGCCACACAATAGGGAACTCGTGGTGTATCCTCTTTGATGGGAACTGCAGGCTCTCCTTTCCCGAGAGAGAGAGAGAGAGAGAGAGAGAGAGAGAGAGAGAGAGAGAGAGAGAGAGAGAGAGAGAGAGAGAGAGAGAGAGATGTCTTCCTATACCTCGCATGGACTCGCCTAAGAATTAGAGTCCCATGGCCTTATTATACATATTCCTCTTCGGTTCGACAGCATGCGATTTCCCATTCAGCATTCTCGTAGTCACCCTTTGATATTTTATATTCACCAGCTTATAAAGTCGGATGGGGATCAGATCTCATGAAGATACGTACCGATAGAGTATCATTGGAGATAATAATACGTATATGTTGGTACAAGGTGAAGCACCACTGAGAAGAAGAAAAAAACAAATGCCAAATGCCAGGTGTCCAAAATCTATCCTCTGCTTCTCACATTACCTTTCTGAAATCTGTGATTTTTGCCCGTGAAGCTGTATGCCCGAATGACCTGTTTTGGTCAACGTAACCTTTCAGAGAAAACAGTTCAACCAAATGCACTCGAAAGACTTCTATTTACACCAACAAAGCCCCTGAGGTCAAAGCTTTTAAATGAGTCTGTTTACTTTGTTTACTACAGAACTGTAATTCACAAAGACCTTTGGCCAGAGAGAGATGTGGACACTTGGGTGGATTGGCTTGTTACCAAAAGTGGCTTTGTTTCATCATTCAACCAAGGAGATAATAAGAGTAATTATGAACCAGACCCAATCATTAAGATCAGAAACATTCATCACTAGAGGTCAGAATTGGCAACAGAAGTCATTCCCTGGGGGTCACTTAAATCCAGCAGAGGCATTACCTGAGGGTCACTTAAATCCAGAGGCATTACCTGGGGGTCACTTATATCCAGAGGCATTACCTGGGGTCACTTAAATCCAGAGGCATTACCTGGGGGTCACTTATATCCAGAGGCATTACCTGGGGGTCACTTATATCCAGAGGCATTACCTGGGGTCACTTAAATCCAGAGGCATTACCTGGGGGTCACTTAAATCCAGAGGCATTACCTAGGGGTCACTTAAATCTACAGTCATCAAGAACCACTGATGTGCAAGACTCATCTCTCGAGCCTAGAATCATCAACGGGAGGCAGAGGAAATAACAAGAGCTAGTCATCAGCAGGACTCATCACCAGAAACCAGTGTCATCAAACAGAACTCATCACTAACACCCTAACACCAGAAACCCCATTGCTAGGGGACATGTCATCAACAGGACTCACCGTCATTATCCTTAATCATCACTACAACTCATCACCAAAGACCGATCATCAATAACACTCACTATTAAGTATCTACAGAACGTCTTTACCCATACATAGTGTGACATCAATAGATGAAGGCTCTACTTACTTGTCCAGCTGTTCTACCTTTGTCAGTGTGTTTGCCTTCGTAATATCAACATCAATGTGTCTTACAATCATCATCTATCGCAATTCAGATGTGTCGTAAATCATTGATGATTTATTCAATGATATGTCAAGCATCAAGAAACATACACAAGCTCAAAAGTTTATGTCTATCAGCTTCAGTGACAGATAGATTCGCCTCACTCAAGTCTGCGTCACAAAGTACCCCACAACTTTGAAGAAGGAGTCCCCATTGGTTATGCATTCATGAATAACTCAAACTCTGGTTGTGAGATGTAAGAATGATAGCCACTTCATTATTCTTTTTTTTTTTTTTCCTATACGAGGAGCGCTCCACTTTAAATTCTATATGGGGAAGGGGAAGTATGTTATGTTTATCATAGTATCTTACAGACACAGGGTGAGATATTATCTTTTAGTTTTATCACATAATTGTTAACCATGATGACCTGGTCACTAGTTGATGAACGGGAGTAGCAAATTATAATGCGACAGTCCTAAAGACACGAAGGGTTGGTAAACAGGTCATACAAAGGTGTTAGGAAAATACATAATCGTCCAAGATTATTAAGGTTAGAGAATATGTTTCTCCACAGACGTCAAGCTTGCTTTTGGAGACACCATAGACGTCTTTTGTAGGTGGCCCTAACCTTCAAAACCTACACGTAGGTAGAGACAGGGAGTATTCCAGCATCCTGTAATTCCCTCTGCAGCATTTTTGACCTTCGATACCGACCGATTATAGAATTCCTTACGCTCGAACGACTCTGATTTCAACCTTTTTTCGGGGGAAAAGAGCGAGAAAGAAAAGAATGGGAGGCGAAGTTACAGAGAGAGAGAGAGAGAGAGAGAGAGAGAGAGAGAGAGAGAGAGAGAGAGAGAGAGAGAGAGAGAGAGAGAGAGAATCGAAGGGAGACGTGCTTTCCGAAAACACGATTGGAAATGCGGCCACAGACAAATTGATAGCCTGGCTCTACGCTGGGTCGGTGTGCAAGTGAGATGCAGATCGCTATCGCCGGATCAATTTTCCGCTGGGCGACCTGACCAGTGCCTGAGCAAGCTTACCTGATCACATGATCCTTCTGATGCGTGAGGGAAGCTGGTGGGGGTCGGTCGCTCGGTCGCGCCCCTCGCCTCCTTCCTTCCTCCTCCCCCTCCTCCTCCTTCTTTTCCTCGTCCTCCTCGTCCTCCTCCTCCTCCCCTTCGTGACCTCCCCAACCTCAAGCCCTCTTCATCCACTCCTGCACCTAACGCCTACTTTGCTCCTCCTGCTGCTCTTGCTGCTGCTGCTGCCATTTGCCTACTTCCTACTCCTCCTCCTCCTGCTCAACCCTCCTTTTTCCCTATTCCCGACGCTCACCGGGGTAGCATCGCCACTGCCCCTGGTTTCTCTCTCTCTCTCTCTCTCTCTCTCTCTCTCTCTCTCTCTCTCTCTCTCTCTCTCTCTCTCTCTCTCTCTCTCTCTCTCTCTCTCTCTCTCTCTCTCTCTCTTCCTGCGGAGTGCGTTTGTACATCACTGCAGTACAGCGAGAAACCGGATGGTTGAAGGGTGTCATTTCTTATCTATCTCTCTATATCTATCTATCTATCTATCTTTCTATCCGTCTATCAGTCTATCTATTCATCTATCTATCTGTTGATCTATCTATGATTTACACCATATACGAAATAAGGACGAACGCTACTAATGAATGTGTCTCGTCATTTACAATCCTAGTAAATGATACTTTGCTATTTTCGAGATCCTAAAAGGACACAGAAAAAAAGAGTAGAATACACTGTTAATAAGCAGAGAGCTCCCCCTCATCACCCTCCCCCCCCCCAAAAAAAAAAGATATACGTAAATCTACCTTCCATTCCTAATTGAATTCGCACAATCATCCTGGGAAAAGAAGACATAAGCACAGCGACAAAAAAAAAAAGAGAGGGCGAATCCGGCTTTGTTTATGATGGAGGAGTCCTCGTTTTCTTTGCCAGTCCACTAAAGAACTCGAAATTACGTGTGTCACAGAAAGAAGAATTTATTTCACCTAAAACCAGTTATATTTATGAGGTCCGGAAGGCTAGCACGCTTCTGTGTGTCTGTGTGTGTGTGTGTGTGTGTGTGTGTGTGTGTGTGTGTGTGTGTGTGTGTGTGTGTACAGGCCATTCTCAACAAATCTCGAGAGCATCAAGAAAACTTTTTGGCGTCGAAAAGACCTGGACTGTGCTGGAAAGATGGAATGGAAACAAAGAATAATCAGGAGCGCCTTTGATGGTGTTTCTTTATTAGAGAAAAAGTAGATGAATATATTCCAGAACCACTCTTCTTCTTCTTTTTTTTTCCTTCTGTACATCTTTCTTTCTTTTAGGCTTTAGAGAAGATTGTGGACTACTTCCTTCCTTTGTTCCAGTTGTCTTTAATGTGCCTCAGCTTTCCAGGTACTGGAAAACCTAAGGCTCTGACTGAGGACGCCTAAGGCATCCGTGCGACCTGTTTCCAGGATAGTCCATGTCTCCCGCCCCTTCCAGGACACGTCATGTCATACCTCAAGGGAAAGCGAAGGTCTTGCTCTAAGACACCCCCAGGTCCCTATTTCCAAGATGATTTGCCACCCTGGTCTTGAGACACTGGAGTCTTCGACGAAGACTTGGTATACTGGATCTCTGGAACACTGAGCCCCTGTTACACTGTGGTTCTGGAACACTGAAACCCTGGAGCACTAGGGTCCTGAAACACTAGGTCCCTGGATCACTGGATCCCTGGAAGTCTGGAGTCCTTCAGCACTGAATCTCTGGTGAACTGGACTCCTGGAACATTGGAGTGTTGGATCAACGGACTGGGAGATTGGAGTCCTGGAACACTAAGGTCCTGGAACACAATACTTCATGAAAAGTGAATCACTGGAGGAAATGCAAAAGAACCTCAAAGCTCCACCTCCTTAACAGGTTAATTGTCCTAACTCCTGGATATTCCCATGTTCCGTCTCCACGTCTAGCTTGTGGGACACTCATAATTGTTCTACCTCCTGGATGATACCCATGTCCCATCTCTGGAACATCCCCAACATAGTAAACTCCAGGACATTCTCAAAGCCCAGTTGTCTGAATAGTTCTTTATCCCAGGTATAAGCAGTGCATCCCCATTAGCGCATCCCATTATCGGGAAACTCCCAATTCCAGATCACCTGCTCGTCCCTTCTTTAAGATATATCTCGCCAAGGCCTTCTCTCTCTCTCTCTCTCTCTCTCTCTCTCTCTCTCTCTCTCTCTCTCTCCAGGATACCTCCGTCCACTTCCTCTCTCACTAAACCAACCTACTTTCGCCTCATTTTCTCCAATGCGTGGGACGATCCTGTCCCCATTATCTTTCGTCTCAAAGATAACCCCATCTCTTTCATTGTTTCATAGAACCTCTCCAGACACTAACTTAGGAGGTACCCTTTCCCATGCCTCATCTTCAGGACGCTCCTAGTTTTCAGACCACTTCAGCATCCTCCACCCCCTCAGGATACCCCATGTCCCCATCTCCAGGATACCCTTCTCGCCTCATGCCTTCAGCCTAAAGGACCTCCCTACTACTCTAGGATATCCCACCTTCCCGCACCGTCCTATCACCCACGATAGGACCCCACACGCCTTTTTTTTTTCTCCCTATCTTACCTCCATGATGCCTCCTACCTTCCCCCAGGACACCTGCTAAGCCCCGGAGGAAGGGCAATAACTTAGCACTTGCTCTTATTTCAGGTAAGTGTGCACTTGGCCCGCCGTAGCAATTACCGGAGTGGCGGCGGCGGGCAGGTACATGGAGGGACGCGTGGTCGTCTGACTTATGAGGTCTTGCCCAGTGGTTCTCGCGTCAGTCGGGAGGTTTATTACGATTCCTTTGAGTTATGTATCTTTATGGTATATCTTTATATGCTGCTTTCTCCTACGATCCACTCCGTGTGTAGGTATTTCCCTCGTTGCGTTGCACGTTTGGAGTACGTAAGAGAGTAAGTCTTTAGCTACGTATTTCTCCAATAGGGACGAGTGTACCCTCTGAGAGAGACGTGTTATGGAATCGAAGACGATCTGGCTGATGGGTATGGATTCCTATCTTAATGAGGTCGTGAAAACTCAGTCTGATTCTAAGTCACAGAAAATGAATGAAGGATGAAGAACTGTCCATACACTATATTTCTTTTATCGTTTAATATTCAGATGGTTTTTATTTATCATTCATTCAGTAGTCTATGGCATACATATACGAAATTTTTTTTAAACCATCAATAAATATGAAATAGGGTCAGCTTTGCTCCATAGAAAGCTTGTTAGATAGTTTGTTTATTGTTTGTTTGTCTGGTCAAGAAGGTTATTAAGTCGTGTTTGTTTGGTTCTAAAAGGTTACTGAATATTGTTTGTTTGTTTGGTCAAGAAGGTTATCAAGTCGTATTTGTTTCAATATTGTTAATTCACTGTGTCAAATAGCTCTTCAAACAGTGTTTGTCCAATTCGTCCGAAAAGATTTCATATCGTTTAGCTTCTCAGAAACATTCTTGTCTTTGATTTCCTCGTCAAGAAGGGAATTAAACTTCATGGCTCCTCAAATATATGTTTGCACTATGTTTTTTTTTTTATCTCGTTTAGAGGATTTTCAACCATTGTTTGCGTGGTTTGTCAAGAGGAGAGGTTTTCGCTAGCACTTGTTTGGCTGGTTAGAAGAATTTGTCGTCGCAATTCCATCAGTGTGAGCTCCGTAGACTTCGACATGAACCCTAAAACATTTTCCTCTTTTTATTGGAAGAAACAAATAAAGTACATTTAGAGAAACCATGATTTTAAAACTGAAAAATCTTGAGAATAAAATGCGTGATGTGGGTATGTGATTTTTATCTGAGAGTAGCCACACTTCAACCAGAAATTACCAATAAGTTATGTTAGTATTATACTGAACCAAACCCGTGAAATTCGTGTGAGAATCTCCAATCAGGACTGGAGATACAGATGAAAGATATGACCATCTTACGAAACAAAAAAGAAAATGGTTTCTCAAGAAACAAAAGACAAGACGAATAAAAGAGATAGTGCCCAACTAAATGCAGGAAACAAAAGTCTCAAACAGAGATAAGAAACAATAGACTTCGGCAAAGACGAAGAGATACAAACCCGAACTCACTCACACCTACAACCCACAACAACAGGAGGAACTCTTACGAAGTCACAACAAGCGACCAAAACACAAACCCTTTTGGCAAAAAGACGAGTTGAACAACCTAGGCATAATCCCTCGTCTGATGCGAACCACACAAGTCCCTCTGTAAGTATGGCTGGTCAATACGATCAGTTAAAGACGTTCCTCCGGAGTTCGAGATGCCCACCTACGCATTAACCGCTAAATTAGGGCGTCACAGAACCGATTCCCGCCCCCCCCCCCCCCCTTCTTGATGGCTTAAACGCCCAGATATAATTCTGCAACCTAATTGGAGGGTGAAAAGTCATAAAGAGCTCTGATTGGCTGTTTTTACCCAGACTTGGAGGGGGTGGTTAGCCATCTGGGCCTGAAGCAGCTACTCCATCACGCTCGGGGCCCCATGATGCATCCGGTGGTCACTCCCTTTGAAGATTTCTCACTCCTACAAAGATGCGGTGGTGGGGTGGCGGCGGCGGCGGGAGAAGAAGGAGGCGGAGGAGGAGGAGGAGGAGGAGGAAGGAGGAGGAGGAGTCCATCTGGTCTGCTGGTCTGCCTGGCTAGCCGGAGTTTAGAGCGGAGTGAACAATGAGACTCATGGGATACGAGGCAGACCGTATCTTCAGCTGTTTTATTGTGATCGTGACTAAGGCCCCGAGTTATTACGCGTCTCTCTCTCTCTCTCTCTCTCTCTCTCTCTCTCTCTCTCTCTCTCTCTCTCTCTCTCTCTCTCTCTCTCTCTCTGGTTTGAGCAAAGGTCGGTCGATATTGAAGTTCGGCCACCAACACACACACACACACACACACACACACACACGACAGGTTATGCCGTGTATAAAAAAAAAAAAGGGAGCCTTGTCTCTCTCTCTCTCTCTCTCTCTCTCTCTCTCTCTCTCTCTCTCTCTCTCTCTCTCTCTCTCTCTCTCTCTCTCTCTCTCTCTCAAACCTCTTTTTTTTCCCTGGCTGTTGTTCGAAATTTAGTGTCGCTCGTGTTGATGTTATTGCAAGGGTCTGTTGATGTATCGACGAGGATGGATGGTGTTGTGTTGTCTACGATTGATGACATATCCTTTGAAGTGAGTTCATTTTATTTCATTTTATTTTTTTCTTCACTATACGAATCCTGTCGCCGTTGCTGTTTCTGCTGCTGTCCCTGCTGCTTCCGTTTCTGCTGCTGTCCCTGCTGCTTCTGTTTCTGGTGCTGTCCCTGCTGCTTCTGTTTCTGCTGCTGTTTCTGTTGCTTCTGTTTCTGCTGCTGTTTCTGCTGCTTCTGTTTCTGCTGCTGTCCCTGCTGCTTCTGTTTCTGCTGCTTCTGTTTCTGCTGCTGTTTCTGCTGCTTCTGTTTCTGCTGCTGTTTCTGCTGCTTCTGTTTCTGCTGCTGTTTCTGCTCCTTCTGTTTCTGCTGTTTCTGTTTCTGCTGGTGTTTCTGCTGCTTCTATTTCTGCTGCTGTTTGTACTGGTTCTGTTTCTGCTGTTTCTGTTGGCTCTGTGATTGCTGTTTAGGGATCCTTCTGTTGCGGAAGTGAGGGGAAAGCCCTCAGGGTAATAGCAACACAAGGATGGGAAAGATGGTCACCCAACAACTTTACCTTAAAGTGAAACTAGACAGCCACACACAGACGACTTGAAGAAGAATTTGAAGCAACTTCGCCAGACATATACAGTATGGATGTTAACTTACGAACACGGAGAGTAACTTCGTTGGGATTTAATGGTCTACAGGGGAGGAACTTGCTCGAACATAGAGTCCATTCTGTGCAGGTACAAAGAGAGTGGAACTTGGTCCAACGAGAGGAGGTAACTTGGCTACTTCGTCCACCATTTGGAGGGAAAAAAAAATCTTGTCCCTAATGGACAACTCAGACGAAGGGGCAACTCAGTCAAACAAGCGAGAACACTTTGACCATCTGATGAGCCACTTTGACCAGACTCATGAAGATGACTTGACCGAGTACAAAGGGTGGGGGGGGGGGGGTTGAAACTAAACCATATGGGGGGGAGGTTAAACTAAACCATATGGGTGGGTGGGGGGTTAAACTAAACCATATGGGTGGGTGGGGGGTTAAACTAAACCATGGTGGAGGGGGGTTAAACTAAACCATATGGGTGGGTGGGGGGTTAAACTAAACCATGGTGGGGGGGTTAAACTAAACCATATGGGTGGGTAGGGGGTAACAAGGCCAGAAGGAAGGAGGCACTTCGGACACACAGGGGTAACGTAGTCAGGTACGTGGAAGGTAACCTGACAATTGTAGCTTGACTTATGCTCTCATCATCGAATCATTCATGATTTCTTTTCTTCTCTTATCATTTTACTCAATTTGGCACATCGTGTCATGACACCAGACACATGAGTTACGTCTGCTATAGAAGGCACCTAGTGGCATCCTACGATCCTATCATATCACTATTGATTCCTTTCGTAAAGGAGCTGTTAGGTCGCAGGAAGATATATTCTTTCGTTGTATGGGATTGAGTTCTTTATGAATCTATTAGTTGTATAGAAATGATAATGATAATGTAGTTATTACAGTAAGATAGTCATTATGATAATGATGATAATGATAATGCATTACCAGCCACCAGGATAATGTATTCAAAAGACAAGTTGTATTCATGCGGATATCCCATCTTATTTCAAGAAGCCGCGTAAGTGCGTAATAAGTCGTTTTTCCTGCTTTCGAGGTTTTTTTTTTTCTTATTTAGGGTTGACATTTGTGTTTTCTGTAGAAGGGCCTTGAAGTGAGATATCTACAGACAGCGGATCTATTCCTCTCCCTCATATCCAAAAATAGACATGAGATAGAGACGAACTGTTGGAGATGAGTCATATCCTTAAATTTCTCATCCCTCCCTCACCTCTTCTTGCTCCTCCTTCACCAGCGGATCTCCAACAGCTAGTCCTCAACAGTTGGCATCTGGCAACTGTTCCCCAACAGCTAATTCTCCAACAGGTGACTCTCAGAATCCCGTCCCCAACACCTGATCACCAACAGTTTCGTCCCCAACAGAGATCTTTCTCTAATAGTTGATCCTCAATAGCTGATACCTCAACAGCTGGCTCTCCAACATCTTGTTCAGAGACAGTTGGTTCCAAAACAGCTGGGTTCTCCAACAGCTGGTTTCCCAGCAGCTGGTTCCCTAACAGCTAGAGCCCCCAAGAACATCTGGACAAGCGGGAGGTCATCCCTCTGGTTGGGTGACGGGTTATAATTAACTATGTCCATGTTGCGTCCCGCCCACAGCCCAGCAACGCCTCCGCCCTCATAGCAAAGACCCGAAACCACTCCTGAGGCTGCTGCAGGAGGAGGAGTGGTGGTGGTGGCGGTCGTGATGTGGAAGTGGTGATGGTGGTGATTGCAGAAAGGAGTGGTGGTGGTGAAGGCAGGAATAGTGGTGGTGATGGTGGTGGTGAAGGCAGGAGAAGTGGTGGTGATGGTGGTGGTGAAGGCAGGAGAAGTGGTGGTGATGGTGGTGGTGAAGGCAGGAGAAGTGGTGGTGATGGTGGTGGTGAAGGCAGGAGAAGTGGTGGTGATGGTGGTGGTGAAGGCAGGAGAAGTGGTGGTGATGGTGGTGAAGGCAGGAGAAGTGGTGGTGATGGTGGTGAAGGCAGGAGAAGTGGTGGTGGTGTTGGTGGTGGTGGTGGTGAAGGTAGGAGGAGTAGCGTTGGTGACTTAGGAGTGATGGGGGGGTGTTGGTGACTTACGAGTTGTGGTGGTGATGGTGGTGTTGGTGGAGACTCAGGAGTGGTGGTGTTGGTGGAGACTCAGGAGTGGTGGTGTTGGTGGTGGTGTTGAGGTAGTCACAAACAGTGGAGGTAATCCTATAGGATCATCCAAGCAGCATTTACTCCTAAGAAGCAGTAGGATCTAAGAGATATAAGAGCATCCTACGAGGGAGTCCTGGCATTTCCCTCGACCCTCTTTCTCAAGGCTCCTACAGCCCAAAAGCTTGCGCTACTTCCAGTAGCAGGGAAAGGTAGAATCCTTTGGAATGAGAAGTTCTTTGATTTCACTCTTCTAGTTATACTGCCACGACAAAGATGACTTTTCAATCCTAGTGTAACCTCTTATAACAGGAGGAGTCCGGTAACACTTTCCATGCATAGATAGACAGATCGATAGATAGATACATTAGATATAGAGATGGATAGATAGGTAAGTCAAAAGACAGATCAGAATACATATTAACCACACCTTCATACAAACATATGAACATATAGATAGATAAATGCATTAACCAACACATAAATAAATATAAGACAATGAGGACAAAGAGAAGTCATACTGCTTATTCCCTCATAGTCTTTTAAGACGTTTAATGACATCACTGTCTCTCTCTCCTATGACATTATCTTCAACCCTTAGATCCGCGAATAGGGCGGTGGATGAGCCAGCATCTGTATGCACTTACCAATTGCTTTGTGCACGTTTTGAAAGAAGAGTCCAATGGGTTTTCCTTCTTTTTACCTCACCGAGCTAACAAAGCAGTGTGATGTCAGTGTGTGTGTGTGTGTGTGTGTGTGTGTGTGTGTGTGTAGGTCCTTGTTCTGTATGAGAGTGCTGAGGGAAATTACTATGTATCGCAACAGTTTCAATTTCCAATTTTCATCCCTTTTTTATTTTTTGAGCGGAGGGTATGTATAAATACCTTGTGTGTCTATGTTCACAAATGTCCTTCCAGTTCCATCAAATCTGGATAATGACAAATTTTACAAGCACTCCCTCGTTTGCTAGTTGGCGTAATAGTTAGTCATGTTTGCTTATTAAACTGCCTTACGTATACCAACCAGGTAAACTTGTGTTTACTCGGAGACCAATGGTATCCAGGTAAACCACTCGTTTGCAATATAATGTAATAAGATACCACACAAGTATACCTCAGGCTACCCATTTGTCTTAATGATCGACCATCGAAACCAATTAAAGTTTAACAAATTGCCTTACCAACCAACCGCCCAAGCATTTTCCAGCAAATACCTTCGTAATCAAGTTTTTAGTGGGGGAAATTTAGCTTATCTCACGTACCTCACAAGAGAGCTAACCACTCCCGGAAAAACTAGCCATATATATATATATATATATATATATATATATATATATATATATATATATATATATATATAGCTGGAGTATGTTTACGTTAGTAATATAAACAGGCATATATACACCTGTACAGTAATATATACACCTGTGATATAAAAACTCATCAGTGTTTATATATACACTTGTAAATAGTCAGCAGTGTGTATATAAACCTATAATATAAACAGCCAGCACTGTATATATGCACCTTTAATACAAGCAGCCACCAGTGTATTTATACACCTGTAATATACACACCCAGCTCCATGTATATACACCTGTAATATACACAGCCAGCACCGTGTATACACACCTGTAATATAAACAGCTAGCCTTGTGGATTTTAAAGAGGCATCAGTTGGTTTACTCTCAGTACAATTCAGTAAGAAACTGATGGTAGGTAATGGCTTGTTTACAACCAGCGTTAAGTCTAGCAACCAGCGCTAAATCTAGCAAACAGCGCTAAATCTAAGTCGCTAATCTCCGTATATATTGCACATACACAAGTGTAATTCGACGTATTGTAATCCCAGCGTTGTACATCAAAGACTTAATGTAAAAAGTCCCTTCCACCTCTGCCTCCCTCCCTCCCTCCCTCCTCTTCCCATCCCACAAATCCATCCCCCCCCTCCCCCAAACCGCCCAAGACTCCCTCCCCAAACTGCTGGGCAGTTCAGTCGTAGCCAAGAGGACGAGAGTGTGTTAGCCAATTTAGGCCGATATGTGAATATACTGAAGGGTGGTTTTTTTTTTTTTCATTAATGGTATGAATGTTGTTGTGTTGGGTGACAGATTGTGTGGAGCGGGGTGAGGCAGGGTGACAGAGAGTGACAAGTAAGGATACCCTGCGTAACAGAAGTTGGTGTTTAAGGTAAGAGAAAGGGAAAGGGATAGAACTGAAATGTCACTGGTTACTCGATGGATTTACACCAGTGATATCACATCGTTCCAATTCGCTCCATCCTGTGCACGCCTTTCACCCTCCTGCATATTCAGGCCTCGATCGCTCAAAATCTTCTTTATTCCATCATCGAACTCTAAATTTGATCTCCGCCTCTCTATATATCTAACACTCTATACACACACACACACACACACACACACACACACACACACACGTCATCCCCACCTCAAATCTATACAAAAAAGGTGTCAGTGTGTAAGAGATAAACTGTAACTCCAACATATGACTTAAGCTCTCCTCACGGCTTCTCTCACTATCATAATGGCACCATAAACTCTCCTCTACTTTAATATTTCCTCCTGGTCAAAGATAAATGAATTTATCGTAGAAAGTGGTAGGGAAGTTCAGTAATATGTTTCACGACCATTTACCTGCCTTGATATACAAGCAGACGTGCAAGCACAAGCGCACACAATGAAGGCAACATGGAGTGAGAATATATATATATATCCCACTTGGCTTAAGAATCGGAAAACCGTGATCAGCCAAGAACGAAAAAAAAGGAAGAAAAGAAAGAAGCTTGTGTGTGTGTGTGTGTGTGTGTGTGTGTGTGTGTGTGTGTGTGTGTGTGTGTGTGTATAAATCTATCTTTTTCCCAAGGAGTTTTAAGGTCAAAATCCATCCACGTCTAAGTTTCGGTCTTGCTCCCTACACATACGACAAATGGCAGTCGACATGTTCCTCGTTAGTGGTGGGGTTTCTAGTGGCTACAGATACTAGTGGCCTCCCAGGTACCTGTGGCCTAAAGACACTAGTGGCCTCGAATACCAGGAACTCCAGGTACCAGTGATCCCCCAAAGACCAGTGGCCTTCCAAATGACAGTGGTCTTTGATATGTGAGACTCCCTGAATGCCACTGACTCCTCAGTAAGCCACTAGCCTTCAGATGCCAGAGGCCCCTTCAGGTGTTAGTGGCTTCCTCAGATGTTAGTGGGCCACTCAGAAGTTAGAGATCCCCTCAGATGGTAATGGCCCTCCCTCAGATGGTAATGGCCCTCCCTCAGATGTCAGTGGCCCTCCCTCAGATGCCAGTGGCCCTCCCTCAGATGCCAGTGGCCCTCCCTCAGATGCCAGTGGCCCTCCCTCAGAAGTTAGTGGCCCCTTATCCTCAAGGCCACAATGCCGCCTTCTGATATTCAGTAATTGGTCTCGAATTATTAAGAGGAAAATCAACTCCTTCGGGTTTTTTTTTTTTTTTCCTTTTTCTTTCAGTGTTCGTAAACTTTGCCGCTCCTGACAGTCATGTTCCTGGACATGTTTTAATTACGGGTTACGTCTGTCTCTCTCTCTCTCTCTCTCTCTCTCTCTCTCTCTCTCTCTCTCTCTCTCTCTCCTCGGCGGGGCGTGAGAACGGGCTTCACATTTCACTCTACCTCCAGACAGCTAAGAAAGAACTCTCCCAGCTGCAGACTTGCTTCTTAAGAAGGGGAGGTGGGTGTATTAACTCGTCCACTTTATTATCCCAATGACACACACACTTAATGACCCCGCGAGCGAGCGAGCGCGTAGTAAACCACGTTATTACTGATGCATCAAAACCCAACCTTGTCAGTAAGATATGAGTTGCGAGTTCCAACCAACCATGGCTTCCCTTACCGTCAGCATAAACTCGCTCTTCGTAATTGTATCTAAGACACGATCCGAAACGCTCCAACCAAAGCATATGCGTACAGTGTGCGTGTCCTCTGTGGGCTCAGGTAATCACAAGAATGTACTCTGGGTAAACAACGCGAAGGTTGACTCAGTGTCCTGGTCGTGTGAGAGAGAGAGAGTCCGCAGCGGTCGGAGTAGCAGGTCGCGGTCATGGCTCATCTTGCCAACTGGAGCTCAGACGATTTTCTTTTTTTTTAAATCGTCTTCTATTACGCATAACACACTGTAAACGATCTACAAACCCTGGAAATAAGATGAGATGATAATTGGCTCAAGTTGGATAGTGCCAGCGTAGAGGTAAACTCTTTGATGGCACAGAATAAATGTAAGAATTATGTTTTAATGATGACCTCTTATGCATTATGATAAAACATTGGCATTGGTTAAAGATGTGGAAGAAATATACAAAAGATGAACAGAGAAATTGACTGAGCATATACACTTAATAAGGAATGAACAAGGACTTGTCAATCACTTTCTCAACCCAGTCTGAAATTTTACTCCACAAGACATATACACACCTGTCTGAAACTGCACTCCCTAGGCATGTACGAGTGACACTTTCTCGTCTGTCTTCAGCAAACAATATAAACACAGATTCATTGCATCCAAAGGGTGCCGTCATGCCCAAGATATATATATATATATATATATATATATATATATATATATATATATATATATATATTATGAAAGAGACGTGACAAGAGAGGTCAGCGACTAACAAAAAGGGGAAGATATACGTAAAGAAGCGACCCGAAAAAGTCATTGAGACAGTACGTACATACAAGACGATACACATTGCCTCCCAGCCATACTGTTCTCCAACACACACACACACACCTCGACTGGCATTTATAGTCCAAGCACAGATCAACTATACACATTTATAAGCATTTCTTTTTCCCTTAAAGCTTTACCCACGTTTGTATTCAGTGCCTATGAGATACCGTCTTAAAACACTTGAGAACCAGCTTAAATCAAAATGATCGTTCCCAAGAAGAAGGGGAAAAAAAAAATATCGCCAAAAAATCGCCATTTAAAAGCCCAAATTAGCGCAGAGATCTAATGCCCCACCGGTAAAAATTGGCAACCCACAATTTTCACACCGGAATTTATATGACAAGAATCTTTTGTTCCGTTTCCGAGATGATATGATTACGTCAGGGGAGATCCGGCAGCAGTATAATTAGTTGATATAACCATCTATTCTCTTTTTTTTGTTTTTTCATTCCTTCGTTTCTTTCTCAAGAGTCTGGTTGATGAGGAGCCATCGGTACATATATCCACACATCCACACCAGTGGCAGAACCCACTCACGATCCACCTGTGGGTACAATCCACCACCTACCATGACCATCTTCCACCTCCATCTCCTCCACACACACACACACACACACACACACACACACACACACACACATGGTGGTGAGGCAGGAGGGGAGACACACACACACACACACACACACACACACAAACAGGACGACTCATGAATGCCTTGGAACGCCTCATGCATGAGTTGACTTGACATGGGGAGCCTTACTCATGACGGTCTTGAAATATTCATTCATGACAACTTTACTCATGAGGTTGTCATGCGCGTGACCTCATAACCTCCTCCTCCTCCTCCTCCTCCTCCGTGAGAGAGAGAGAGAGAGAGAGAGAGAGAGAGAGAGAGAGAGAGAGAGAGAGAGAGAGATACATGCAAAAAATGCATACATACATACATACATACACACATACATACATACGTACATACATGCATACATGAGTACATAGATAAACAGACAGACACAACAGATAACCACATATTTGCTCCTAAGAACGAAAATATACCATAAAAGAAGAAAAAAAAGACTCTTATATACACTACTACACATTTTCCGATATCTCAAAAACTGTGAGGGAGAATAGAGGGTAGGGGAAAAAAAATGAGAAATCAGATATGAGAAAGACCTTCTCAATTTACACCTCATTTTTTTTAATACCTGACATTTTATTGTCGGGTTCATGGTTCATTAGGTGAGCGACTCTGAAGCCGATACAGCTTCACTCCAAGACACCTGCTTCGAAAAATCATTTTGCTTTCGAGGCGAGTTTTATGAGAATGATCTTGGAAAAAAATCGTGAGCTTGGAAAGTTTTATAGACTTCCAGAAGTATGAAAATAGCTAATCAGTGTTGGCAGAATAGATACATAAGGTAAGAGTATATAAGATGAGGTTATTAGAGATGGATATAGATTTTTCTCTGTTTCCAATCTTTTTTGTTTTTGTTTCGAGATGTCTCGAAAAGGCGTGGCGGGCTCGCAGAAGGCGTGGACATAAACAAGCAAATATACAAACATGTGCTAAAGTCTGATTTCTTTAGCAAGATGGTACGATCCCTGAGCACCACGGTACGGCCTTTGATCACGACGGTACGACCCTTAGGTATTATGTTGTGGTGTTTGACCTGACTATAAATATCGTACCGTCGTGCCCAAGGATTGTACCGTCATGCCCAAAGGATCGTACCGTCATGCCCAAGGATCGTACCGTCGTGCCCAAGGGTCGTACTGTCATGCCCAAGGATCGTACAGTCGTGCCCAAAGATCGTACCGTCGTGCGCAAGGGTCGTACCGTCATGCCCAAGGATCGTACCGTCGTGCCCAAGGGTCGTACCGTCGTGCCCAAGGGTCGTACCGTCATGCCCAAGGATCGTACCGTCGTGCCCGAGGATCGTACCGTCGTGCTTTCCACTTGCCTGACGAACGACCTGGAGTGATTCTGACGGAGGCTGACAGCGAGTTGGGGGAGATGAGGGTGAGGGCTGACACTAGGGTAAGCTGACACCTTCCCCCCTGCTCTCGCTAGCTGACCCTCCGCTGTCGACCAGCAGTAAGGTGGCCTCAGCCGAGACACATGACGCCGCTTGGATCACCCAACACTACACGACAACCTTTATGGCTGCCTCTGTGTGTCTGTGTGTCTGTGTCTGTGTGTGTCTGTGTGTGTGTCTGTGTGTCTATATGTCTCTGTGTGTGTCTGTGTGTCTGTGTGTGTGTCTGTGTGTCTGTGTGTGTCTCTGTGTGTGTCTGTGTGTCTCTGTGTGTGTCTGTGTGTCTGTGTGTGTCTGTGTGTGTGAGGAGAGAGAAGTGTATATATGTGTGAGTGCGTGTTTCGTGTGTGTGTGTGTGTGTGTGTGTGTGTGTGTGTGTGTGTGTGTGTGTGTGTGTGTGTGTGTGTGTGTGTGTGTCTGTTTTTCTGTCTGTCTGTCTGTCTGTCTTTCTGTCTGTCTCTCTTTCTGTCTGTCTCTGTCTTTCTGTCTGTTTTTATGTCTGTTTATCTGTCTTTCTGTCTGTCTGTTTGTGTTTATCTTTGTGTGTGTGTGTGTGTGTGTGTGTGTGTGTGACTATAAGTACGAGTTTATGGGCCTATACCTATTCTTATACATATGAGCGGAAAGAATCCTCCTTCTACACGAAGACATTGGATCGTAAACTCTTAAATGCATTCAAATATATAAGGGAGATTGATTCTATAGCTGCCAAGGAATCCAACACAATCAGATCCTCCTCCTCCTCCTCCTCCTCCTCCATCGTTCGTCTTGGAGACTGTCGTCATAAAGGACTCGATTACTTATCACCTTCTTCAATCACCTTTTAATACCACAGGGATGAGGGGGGTATAATCGCTGAAATACTCCGCCATGCAAATGAAATTAACTACAATTTTAACAGCTCAGCTGCTCTCTCTCTCTCTCTCTCTCTCTCTCTCTCTCTCTCTCTCTCTCTCTCTCTCTCTCTCTCTCTCTCTCTCTCTCTCTCTCTCTCTCTCTCTCTCTCTCTCTCTCTCTCTCCCCCCCACCAACGTACAGCAATTAATCTGATATTCCAGGAAAAAAGGTGTTGAAAATGCGAGCATTTTTTGATAAAATAAAGACTAAATACGTGTCATTATTCAGCGATGAGTCTGGCAATAACACAGAAGATAAGAGAAGTGAGATATGAAAATAAGATCTTCGTACATATATATACTTTAGAAGTATCGGAACCTCTTCTTAGATACTTCGGGAGGATCGGAACCTCTTCTTAGATACTTCGGGAGGATCGGAACCTCTTCTTAGATACTTCAGGAGGATCGAAGCCTCTTTTCAGATACCTCAGGAGTATCGGAACCTCTTCTCAGATGCTTGAGGAGTATTGGAACCTCTTCTCAGATGTTTGAGGAGTATTCTACCTTCACCTTACATTCGCCCTACAGTGCTTGGAGAGTAACTGACCCTCGGCTGGGCCAGATGCTTAAAAAGTGTCCTAAATCTTTTTCACTCAAACACTTGACAGGTAACCGACATTCGCCTACTGTAAGTAATTCACTTATCGTGTAACTTATTTTGTAATTTAATCCTTGTGGCCTCAGTCCCTACGGTACTTTTTGCAACCTTCTGTATCATCTTTTGCAAAATTAGTTCGATGATTTCGTGATGAATGCCAGCTGTTCGTAGGTCCTCATTAGTGATGATAACGCGGCTCAGTGTGGTGTAGACATGTCTATCAGTAGTAGATGGTCTATCTGATCTACCTTTCATTAAACAGGGTCAGTAGATGATCTACTTGACCTACCTTTCATCAAGCAGGGTCTTAACCCAGGATGTCTCCACCTTCCCTTTTCTTCTTAAGCCCTTTTATTCCTCCTTCCAGACCTTTTCCTCTTTTGCCTCCTTCTCTCTCTCCTCCTCCTCTCTTTCCTCCCTTCTTTCTTCTTCCTTTCTTTTCTTCTCTCCATTTCAGCATTCTTAATGTCCCCCTCTTTTGCCTTCACCATAGCAATCTCATTGGCCTCCTTTAAATTCGTCAAGATATCTTTTCCACTCCTCCTCTTCCTCCTCCTCCTCCTCCTCCTCCTCCTCCTCCTCTCCTTCTTCTTCTTCTTCCCATCCCACTCCCTTGTCCTCCTCCTCCTCCTCCTCCTCTTCTTCTTCTTCTTCTTCTTCCCATCCCACTTCCTTGTCCTCCTCCTCCTCCTCCTCCTCCTCCTCCTCCTACGACAGGAGAGTGGATCCCTTGTCCATCCCAGCCATGGGATTATTGAGAGGCAAGTCCTCCCACATATCCAATTAAAACCATCCATTTCGTCCCAAGTGTTCATAACTTGCACCGGCAGGGAGAGTTGGCTAAATCAAACTTAATGCGTAAATGTCCTTAACCAATGGCAGCTATTTGTGGTAAGTGAAATGGCGTCATCATTTATGAACAAAGGGGAGAGGGAACGAACAAGCAGTGAACCTGTTCTCCTCCATCTCAAGTTCTTTGTGTGTGTATGTGTGTGTATGCGTGAGAGTACCTGGTTCTTTGCTGTGCCACCCTCTGTCTTCATTCCCTCCTCCTCCTCCTCGTCCTACTACTCCTGTTGCAGCTGATGCTGCTCCTGGCATTGCTGTTACTGCTGCTCCTCTTCTTGTCTCCACAGGTAGAGATGGATGGGTCATGTTGCAGTTAGTGGATTACATACTCAACCCTTAATCATCCACTTCCTAGCTACAGTGATCCATATCTGGGTGACCCCACATGTTATCATCAACCATAGTGATCCAATTATTTACTTGTTTTTAAGTGATCTTAAAGGTGTTTTACAGACCTGTTGATCTATCATTCTATTACATGAATTTAAAGTTTCACTATCCATTATAAGTACATTAGAAGTATAGAAATAAAAAGGGGAGAGAGTGCTTCACCTCCTATGATCTTTCTTCATAATCACCTTCTTACACTAGAGTTAGCTTATTTTGTAAGGTCTATGTCACTAGTTAGTTCTCCCACCTTATAGTCTCAATATTCATCATAACACTTTCAGCGTCCTAAGTCAACTCTAAATCCTTTGGTATCCTTTCCTTCACGAACCCCTCCACTTCAGCTGCCAATTCCGTCTCACTCTGCCGCGAGATCTCACAGTCTTCTGCCAGAGGTTCAGAAAACCATGTCATTGTCTCTATAATCGTCTGTGGTGTCCCGTAGACACACCACCACCTTAAGACAAGGTTTTCATTCAAGTATATTACTAATAACCTTTTAAGTTTATATACATATATATATATATATATATATATATATATATATATATATATATATATATATATATATATATATATATATATATATATATATATATATATATTATTCCCAGGGATAATGTTTGTAATTACCTAATTGTACTGTAGGGGGAGGGAGTTTTACGCTCGTAGGGCCCCATCTCTTGAACATTCTTGACTATCACATAACTTAGATTTAATGTATGCTGTGTGTGTGTGTGTGTGTGTGTGTGTGTGTGTGTGTGTGTGTGTGTGTGTGTGTGTGTGTGTGTGTGTGTGTGTGTGTGTGTCTTATCTCCCAGCTCTGTGGTTCTTGACAAGCCAACGTCCTCACATCCCTCTCCCATCGACACACCCAGGGTGCCCTCCTAAGACGTTAGTGGTCTGTTGAGTAATGCGATCCCCTTCAGACTGATGGAGAATCTCTCGAGCGGTACTGTTCCTCCCCTATAATGTCCTTCACCTCCTCAGACCTTAGTCCCCCTTTTTGAGGGAGTGTTGTTCCAGATCTTCGTATTCTTGTGGATGTTCTTCTCTTCGTCATTCATCCATCGGGTGCCGATCCGTCATTCTCATGATCAATGCGTCTGTTTGATCATCATCATGCCTTTTGATTACATCTTTGATGAAGTCAGTACGTCTTGATTATAGTACGTTGCTTGATTAATCATAGTATGTTGCCAGTTATAAAAACAGCTCCTCCACGATCACTCTAGTGGCTGTAATATATCTCTCAATACAGTGACTGTAGTCTACCTTTCTGCATTAAATAGTCAGGCTCCTACTGAGGATACAGTGATATTATGTACCTGAGATTTGATATTATGTTTACGTTAACAGACGCTGTAATAAGAGCTGTAATTATATAAGATCTTTACAAAGGTAGTTTGCCTGCCACCCTGTACTTAACTATCGTACAGTTAATCATCGTTCCAGTTCCTGACTGCCCAGTCTTCTCCTAACCATGGCACAGCCAGCTGCCCCCAGGGTCGACATTGAATGGTCTTTGTTCCCATTCTCTTCACTAACACAACTCAGACGATCTCATGTCTCTCTAACAAAGCTGAGAGACTCTTGTATCTCTCTAACACAGCTCAAAGGCTCTTGTATCTCTAACACAGCTCAGTGTCTCTCATGTCTCCCTAACTCAGCTCAGAGGCTCTTGTGCCCCTCTTACACAGCTCAGAGGCCCTCGTGTCTCTAACACAGCTCAGGAGCCTTGCGTTTCACTCCAACACAGCCCAGAGGCCTTCACGTCTCTCTAACACAGCCCAGGGAACTCCCTTCCTTATATCACTACAACACAGCTCAGTGGAGGGCGTAGGAGGAGGAGGAGGAGGAGGAGGAGGAGGAGGAGGAGGAGGAGGAGGAGGAGGAGGCTCCTTCCATCGTGTGTAACACAGCTCAGTGGAGGGCGTAGGAGGAGGAGGAGGAGGAGGAGGAGGAGGCTCCTTCCATCGTGTCTAACACAGCTCAGTGGAGGGCGTAGGAGGAGGAGGAGGAGGAGGCTCCTTCCATCGTGTCTAACACAGCTCAGTGGAGGGCGTAGGAGGAGTAGGAGGAGGAGGAGAGGGAGGAGGAGGCTCCCTTCCATCGTGTCTTAGTAAGCGTACCTCGCTACACTCACTCCAGCACACTTTCATAACCCCTTGCGCTCAACACAGTCATAGCGCCGGCTCGCTCTCATCCCGCTTAATAAAGGCGATCCTAAGTGTTATTCTAGGCTAGGTGTTCACTAAGATACAGATGCTGCAGCCTGCCATACAGAGTGGTTCCATAAACACTAATAATGGCGTACTAAGTTTACCTCAGAACATTATCCGAATGTGCCAAGGGTGATTTACTGAAGCTGAAGATGAAACAATTAGAGGTGACGAGATAAAGGATCGTGCGCCCTACGTCGGCAGGGCGTAAGGTTCATTTTGCTGGGGCCTCTCTTCACGAAATTATCTCTGTTCTTAAAATTATTGATAACAATTACTGGGAATAGGGATACGTCCATGTTACGCTAGGGGAGATAATCTACGAGCAATATTGAAGAGGGTTCTATTCAGATCCGCCGGAAAAAGGGTTTTTAAACGCGATCAATATGTAGCAATCGTGTTCAATTCTCTTCGGCTGTATCTGGCTGACGGGCATTGTTTCCGTCTCTAACGCCAGGGGCGGACTCACTCTCTCTCTCTCTCTCTCTCTCTCTCTCTCTCTCTCTCTCTCTCTCTCTCTCTCTCTCTCTCTCTCTCTCTCTCTCTCTCTCTCTCTCTGCTGCGGTGATTACAACGCGCAATTCATACTGCGAATTAAATCAACACCAGCGGGTTGAAATTTCCAGAGGGCAAATACGAAGTTCACGAGGCCCATCGGCTGGCTGAGGTCGTGACCTGTGGACGACTCCCAGGGGGCGTAGAGGCTGGGTATCCCAGCGAAAGATAAAGAGAGGCTGAGTAATCCCAGCGACAGATGTAGAGAAGTGGTATCTCAGCGACAGAGGTGGTAATCCCATTGCCAGATATGGACGAGGACGCCTTGTGCCAGATACGGAGGGGCCCTCCTAGCACCAGATACGGAGGGGCCCTCCTAGCACCAGATACGGAGGGGCCCTCCTAGCACCAGATACGGAGGGGCCCTCCTAGCACCAGATACGGAGGGGCCCTCCTAGCACCAGACACGGACGGGGCCTCCTAGCACCAGACACGGACGGGGCCTCCTAGCACCAGACACGGACGGGGCCTCCTAGCACCAGACACGGACGGGGCCTCCTAGCACCAGACACGGACGAATGTAACAAGAGATCTTGACCATTATATCGTCTAGGGCAACAGACCTTTGCAGAAAACCATAATGGTTCAGATATTCGTGAACGAAGTTTTCTTACGAAAGCAAGATTTCGAATCTGCGTTACATGTTGTCAGACTCCATTACGTCTGCTACATATTACGAACTAGGTCATAGTCTTGGTAGCTAAACAGTTTAAGTCTTTTTTAGGGTTTTAATTTAGAAAAGGAATGATAGGACTCACCTCATACCCAAATAGGTATTGATATAAAGTATATACAATCAAACCACAGATATAAAAAAATGGTTTAATACTTGTATCACAGAACATTCGACACAACCCAATAGGAATTAGTATAAAGTACACACAATTAAGCCACAGGTATGAAAAAGGATCAATACTTGTTTCAAAGAACATTCGAAATGTTGGTGTGATATGTAAAGAAAACAAAAAGGACTTCCTAAATCGAAAGTGAGTTTGAAAAGACTCGTTTTCTATAAGCAGGGGAGAGTGAGGGAAAAAAAAAGAGTACTTCAAGTTAACTCCCGCGACACAGAATAAAGTTTCCCCAACGGCGACACCTCCAGCACAAAAGTGTTATTGCCTTTAGACGTGTAGACAACATCTTGTCGGAAGGCCCGCTCACTTGTTCACGCCCTTCACTGCCAGGGAGGAAAGTCTGTAATAATGATGGGAACGTCTGGTGGGGGAAAACTTTACAAGCCTCCTCATAAACTCTGGGGGGAAAACTCGTGTCATTACCCATCATCCAAATCATTAAGATGATATGGGGGTCCGACATGGCTGAGTTCACACCCCAGGACTGATGAGGAGTCGTAGGAACTCAAAATTGCGTGTCTTAGGTCCCTCTCACTGCTCGTCTTAGGTCTCTCTCATTGCGCGTCAAACGTCCCTCTCACAGCGTGTTTTAGGTCCCTCTCATTGCGCGTCTTAGGTCCCTCTCACTGCGTTCTTCAGGTCCCTCTCACTGCTCGTTTTACCTCCCTCCCACTGCGTTTGCTTCAGGTCCCTCTCACTGCTCATCTTAGCTCCCTCTCACTGCGTTCTTCAGGTCCCTCTCATTGCGCGCGCGTGCGCCGAGTCCCTCCCCTCGCGCGGCAGAGTCCCTCTCATACCATTGTGAGCGCCACCCCTCACTGCGCGTTACCACGCCCCTCTCCCCATAGTGCGGGTATGCCTCCCTCATCGCGCCACTCATGACCTCTCTCATGACACGTCTGAGATCTACACCTCCCCACACCACCACATTCCACCTCCTCCTCCACCTCCTCTACCACTTCAATGCTCCACCTGGCGGGCAATTTGCGTGTTTCGGCGACAGTACAACGATGGTCGTAACTAGCAGTTTCACTCAGTCGCCAAGGCACATAAAACTGTAGGAGTGTCACGTGAGGTATAGCGGCCGTTGGCACCCTCCATTCACCAGTGGCACTTACGAGGCTCGGGCCTTCCTCCTCCCAGGGTTTATGCCTGGTCAACCCAGCTCTCTCTCTCTCTCTCTCTCTCTCTCTCTCTCTCTCTCTCTCTCTCTCTCTCTCTCTCTCTCTCTCTCTCTCTCTCTCTCTCTCTCTCTCTCTCTCTCTCTCTCTCTCTCTCTCTCTCTCTCCGTCCTGCCGTCGCGCAGGGGGAAATAAACTTTTACTGCAAGGTTTTAAAACCCGGGGTTTTGTTTGTTCGTTTTATAGTCAAGTTGGAGAGGGAGAGGGAAGAGGAAGAGAAGGAAACTTCCGCTGCTGGGAGGGATTTTTCCCCATGACCGACGTCCCTCCTGTCTTTCTCCCACTCTGGCCAGAAGTTCGATGCATCTACGTCATCGCAAGTCATCAAGTGTTCTGGATATTATTTTAGTGTATGGTGTTTTATGGGTAGCCATATTGGTTTCTGATATAGCTTGAACAGGTGATGGAATATGCAAAGAAAATGGGTTCAAAATTATATATATATTAGCAAAAGGTTTATTCTCTTTTACATTTTTTGTTTTAACATTATTTCACCCCCCCCCCCCACAATATCCCTTCATTTTCAAACAACCCTCCTCAACTCTTGGTAGACCTCCAGTACAAACTGTTGAACGCATTTTCAAAATCAACCCCGAAAGCATAATAGGACTCAACCAATCGCAGCAAATCGATTGAAACACTGACACATTGACAGTAATCATTCATTGTTCATTGCTGCCCTGGACCTAAAACCAAGAATTAGCAAAGCTGTCTCATCTATCAAAGATACAGTAACTCTCTAATTATGAATGTACTTTACCTCCTTAACTCTTTAAAAGTAACCATAGATATTGACGTCTAAAGACTCTACAACATGATAGATGTAGATCTTGTAAACATCCTGGGTATTACGTAAACAATGATGGGGATACGAAATCGAATCTATTGAACTAGTTGGCTTTGTTTGCTCTGTGTGATGTCACAGAGTTTTGTTAGTCATGTGTAAGAACCGTCCCATCTGGCTCTGATTAATAATATCACTCGCTTTATCAGGTCATTTGCGTCATCATATCGAACCTACGTCACAGTAACGTTTCTTGCAGTAGTGTATATGTATGATGTCACGCTCTCGAAGGTACTGAAATGTAACGCTTCCTCTTACGACTGGCGAAGTCACTGCACATGAAAGTGGTATGATGTCACGTGTGTGTGTGCTGTAACATGATGTAAAACCTTCCTGGCTGAGCCATTTTGTATGTCATGGCACTTCCTAAGGTTCAACCCCCCCCCCCCCCCTCCTCCTCTATTGTCGTAACGTCACGCCTCCTGTCACACGTGACTTCCTTTAGTTATTCGTCACAGTCCTTTTATGGGCGATTGTGGAGCTGTCTTCTCGTAACAGCTGTGTGTATCTCTGTGTGTGTGTGTGTGTGTGTGTGTGTGTGTGTGCATATGGCTTTCCTGTCCCTTCAGGACTCACTTCATTGGTGTCTTTTACCCTAAACTCTTCCACTAATACATCACCCTTACATCACATCCTGGAGAGGTTCATTGAAAGTAGACTTTCCCTGAAATCCGGACTTTGCCATTCCGGATTATAGAGAGCGAGTGCCGGATTAGAGGATCGTATGCCGTATACAGCCAGTATACTGTAGGTATGTCTGTGGCGCCATAGCCTCTTTAAATCGACCGGCGATAGTTCGTGTGCCGGCGTAATTGGATCTTCCCCCTCGTCATATACTACACTAATAGCCAGGCCTTGTGACGCACTGGTCTAGCTCCCAGAGCTTCAGCAAGCTCCATATTCCCACCTGTCGACAATGGTATTTCCACCCTAAGGGAAGCGAAAGGGATTGGACTGTCTTGCCTCCGATGGTTCATCCGTGATGCATATTTCTAAATTTAGTTATGATTTCTCCTTTTTTTTTTCTTCATCTTCTTCATTTCTCCATCGGCAGTGATGATGATGGAGTAAGTTAGGTCAGTCAGGTAAATACGGGTCGATAGTCATATAGGATTATAACCACTTTAAGCCATAGATCTTGTCGTCTCTTTCTTGTATATGTATACCATTGGCCTACCTTGCGCGTCGAAGTCTTATAAAGGTAAACATAAGACTCGTGGCTCTGTGTGTCTCTCATCCTCCATACACAGCCAGGGGAAAGGCATAAGCGTCTGTGTAGAAAGACGACCACACTATATTATACCACATTACTACTATACACGATGGAGGGTGGATGCTACACACGTCAAGTGTTGTTGGGACGAGATTAAGTGAGAGAGAGAGAGAGAGAGAGAGAGAGAGAGAGAGAGAGAGAGAGAGAGAGAGAGAGAGAGAGAGAGAGAGAGAGAGAGAGAGAGGACTGCGTCCGCAAGTGAGCGAAGATAAAATATCTACATCTACGAGACTGCTGTATTATTCTCAGTGGACGTAAAGGGAGTTCTGCATCGTCTCCAGGACTCTCCCCTGTCTTAAAGGAGTCTACCTTACCCTTCTCCCGCATCAAGAGGCTTTCCATTATTCACTCACTTCCAGTGAAGGTGGAAAGCTAAGCATATCAAAGCAATTAAGAAAACACCACCATCACCATTCTCGAGTGGTCTTTGGGAGATCTAATTTTCCTCCCTTCATGACCAAGTCGCTTCCACGGCTGTTGTAAGATAACCCAGAAGACCCAGAACGTACCCAGGCAGGACCCCCGTACCCACTCGAGATACATAAGGACCAACAAATCTAAACCACGAGAGAGGAACAACACAACTTATGAGTTCCAAACGATCTCAATAATTCAGTATACGTAACATGGTTCCTCCCATCCTCAGCGGCCCATTAAAATGCTGCCGATTCTTCAGTAAGTACTCTCGCCCTAGTTCCAGGGACCATCAGTCATAAAGCATGGCGGAGGATGGGGCAAAAAGATGGACTTAACCCTTCCAAAGGTAATGTCTTTGGCAGTGGTTGTTCTTCTACCTTTTTTTTCCAAGGACCTGCTTCTACGATCGCGATTGACGAAGGGGTAGGTAGGTAAGGAAGAGTCATCACTAGGGTTCTTATCTATCGCTAGTGTTTCCGATATGGAAGGTCTTTTGTTATCAGTTCTACTTCATATGGGTCCTTGGTATCAGTTCCCTTCTTATCAGTTCTACTTCACCTGGGTCCTTGGTATACGTTCCTTTCTTATCAGTTCTACTTCATATGGGTCCTTGGTGTCATTTAATACTGGTGTTCTACAATATGTCTCTGTTATGTTTCTGGGTATGTCCTGGTTATGCTGAAGCTATACCTTATATCTTTCCTTCAAACAGTTCTGTGATACAGCCTTATACTCTTGTAAGGTCCTTTGAGTTGCCTGAAGACGTTTTCTTTCAGTCAAGTTTCGCGAACGGGTTTGACTATAAGAATCTCATCATAGAAGATCCACTGATGAAAACATGTGATTTTTATTGAATTACTTTATTCCTAAACATTAGTGTTTGTCTTCTCCACACGCGAGACCTTCCTTGAAGACCTTTGAGTAATTTGCATATAGATACAGACGGGAAATACCAACAAATTATAGTAAAAGGAAGATTCTCCTTAAGATGCAATTGCTGCATCTTTTTATGTGGAAATACAAGGTTTGCGTTTAGATTTTAGGGAGACACTAGCATCTTGTTACACACACACACACACACACACACACACACACACACACACACACACACACACAACCTTGCATATATATATTGGCATACTAATAATTAATATAATGAGTCTATGATGAAGAATTACCCGTTAGAATTAACTAATCAAGTTTATTCGGGGAACTTGACCAGTGAACTTAATTGATTTAATCGATTGATCGATGAAAAGTTAAGCTGATTAACTTCATTGATCCGACCCAGGTCTATATCTGTAGGTGTAGCTTGGAATACTCAATTGATTCTGGTGTCTCTTTAT
>NC_092280.1:28539930-28622430 GCF_036320965.1 Panulirus ornatus
TCAGAGATCACGATGTTTGTTTTTTTTTTTCACTTTTTTCCTCTTGCATGTTATTCTGCAAAGTTGGGCACAACTTCACTGAATATGGATTAGCATCATTATCAAATCAGACTGGAGTTATATAACATATTTACTTAGGTATTATAAACAAGCTTCTAAAAGTGTTTCCAGGGTGTTTAAATGGCAGTTAAAGAGCAGAAGTATCAATGAGAAACAAGTACGCTTTATGTACGGCCATCTTTACCAAACTAATTCATTTGCGAGTGATGCAACTGTATCTATTGACCGTGGCGTGGCGTGACTCAGCTAACTGGCATTTCAAAGTCGCATGGATTATCCGTAGCAGACGGTGGATGGAAGGAAGGCGGCATTTTCACTTTCGTACACCGTTCGTGACGTCATGTGCCGCGCCTGACGTCACACCACAGCACATTGTTGGAACGAGTCAAGCTTCCCAGAGGCAGTCTTGTCCGGGCAGTGAGGAGGTGAGGAGACCATTGCTTCTTCTCCGGTAAATTTCGTTCTATGCGTGGTCTTTTTTTCTGCTTTTGTAACCGTGATGTGATGAAGTGATATGTGTTGTGAATTTTGTGTTTATATTTTGTAATACTGTGAGTGTCGTTGTCTGGTGTTTAGCAGGAGAACGTGGTTTAATTTCAGAGATTTAAACTGGACTGACAAGTGTGGAGGTAAAGTTATGTGTGATTTTTTGGGGCGCTCAGAGGCTTGGTTGGAGTTCGTGGTGTGGTTGTGGGAAAGAGTTTCTCGACTGATTCTACCATCTTGTTACCCTTGTAAACACAGGTGTATAAGTAAACTAGCATGAATTTCATTGTACACGGTACTAAAATACTGATACTCTTTAGACATGCATGGCAGGCATGTATTTTGACTCGTTCCCTAATTTTTCTACTCCATTATTACTTTAACGTAGTAGGTAGGATGAGGAATCAAGTTAGTAGGTAAGATGAAGCATGCTTGTAATCTAGGAAAATTATCTTGCATGTTAGGACTTTGTTCATTGTAAATGTATTTTTTTTTTTTTTTTGAGATTTATTTCTGAGAACTTTATAAAGCATGTCCACAGGTATAGCAATGAGTTAGGATATTTGGCCTAAAGGTATGTATCAAAAGTGATTTGTTCTAAGAATAAGCGGCCAAAGTTATGTATATTTTCATGTACGTAAAGGTGTAAAAACGTTATGAATTTATTACGTGTTCATTCGTATCGGTTTTAAGTCCTCCGTGATTAAATCGGGTCTTTGTCCTTCCAGTCTTCATTGATCTTCATATGCCGATTTGAGAACTGTAATACGCATTCCTGTGCAAACTTTAGTTGGGCAACGGCAGTGGTAGATGTTAGTCCTCGAAGCATAGCACTTCGGAAAGAAAATGTATGGGACGTGGTATTGATTCGGGTAACTAGACCTTCTTTGCCATCATTTTGGCGGGATACCAGAGATGGCTGTCACTTTTAATTTATTCAGCCGGACGCATTAAGATGTATGACTGGCAACCATTCGACTTTGATTTGCCAGAGGAACATTAGAAATTTAGTGTGATCATGATACAAGGTTACACCATACGATGTAGAATTCTCGTGTGAAATTGCATTTCCACTGAAACAATATAAAAGTAACCTTCAAAATCAGAGTAAATACTATATAGGGGATATGAAGGGTTACTTTGATCATAGAAAAAAAGGTAATTTTGTAATTTCCAGCCCACAGATTTTTGGCGAGCTGTGCTGGACGTCCTAATCTCATGAACCAGACCTAACCCAACTTAGGGGATGTGTTCCTAGCCTGGGGGGCTTGAAAGACAAAATGATTGCATAGAACAGATACTTCGTGACTAATGTTGAGCGTAACCTTTAAGAATACCGAATAAGAATTGCTGTTTTATAGATTGCCCTTGAGCTTATTTTTACTGTGGTCGTCTGTGGTTATTACTTTTTGATCCGAGATGTACACGTCGCATCAATTAATTCATCCCTTAGTATAGCATAACATTCATGAAAGCTTTTTAACAAGCCAAAGGTATTGTAAAATTGGGGATATTGTCTATCGATTTTTTTTTCCAAGAATAGCGATCTACCACTGTATGCGTCATCCGTTAAGCAAGTTGATGATGGTGAAGAGGAAGTAGAGGTCGAATCGGCAAAAACGCGAGAATCTGTCGAGGACGCTAAATGATGGGCAGATCTGGCGGAAGTCCAAAGGACAGATTTACAGATTGTAAAAGAAATCTGGTTAGAAGATTATGCTCGCATGGATAACTTGGTGTCACTTATAGGGGTGTAGGAGCACTACTCATATAATTCGAGCAGTATATTGTTTACTGTGTGATTCATTTTAGAAGTTTTGTGTGTAACGGACTGATTATTAGTTGGTGTGGTACTGGACTTTGCCCCTCCAGTGAAAGATTTTGAGAGTATGATAATTTAAAAGTATGAGTAACGTGTGAGATCCTTCGCTGTACACGCGCTTTTTTTTTTTTTCTGGGAAGGAAATGGAAATCTGTTGCTCAAAAATCAAAGCGCCTAAGAGTAAACTTGTGAGCTTGATGCTAAAAGCCTCTGTAAACTAATTTGGGAGAATTGACGTCTCTGTTTAACTTGTGCCACATTTTAATAAATTTATTGACCATTATGACTACGGTAATCTTTTTTTTTTTTCTTGGTTCGGCTGCTTTAGAAACTATTTACCCCAATTCTGAGTTATGCAATTATAATTTGATCGGGTTTCGCTCGGGAAGACTTTTTTTTTTTTTAATTATTTAATGGCTAATGTATGAGGAGGAAATTGTTAAAGGCTGATGTATAACCGATGCTTTGCCAGTAGCTTAGGTTTTAACCTTCCGTTTTTATTAGCATTAGTGATTTTGTTCAGCAATACTGTTGTAGAGTCCAAAAATAGTTGCGGATCATGAATTTAAACATTTTGAACTGATACTTCATCTGTCTTCTGGAGGAATAGAGTTATCGTAATCTTGAATATTTGTGGTAGCATACCAGTCACTCATTATTGGTTACCTTGCAAATGGCGCCGGATGTCAACAACAAACGGAGAGCGCTCATGCGATCACTATAGCAGCAAACTACTTTAACGTTGGTAGATTGTCATTTCGGCCGCCAGGTAAGGTTATATGAGGATTCTGTAAGCTTGAATGAGCTTTACCAATTTGCATTGATCAACTTTATTCCCTTATACACGACCTTCAGTACTACAATATTCTGTATGATATAAGCAGCTCGGCAGCTGTTACTATAATCCCGAAACACTTTCCTGATGCAAAGTTAATAGGGACGCGGAGCTAACTTAGAATTACAGAAAATGCTTATCTGTATTAGTTTCGTAAGATTACTCAATGATATTTACAGTATATTATTGGTATTTACTGAGGAAAGCGGGTATTGCTTATTGCGATTTTTAAGTTGTTGCATTTTTAGAAATGTTGATTTTACCTAAAATTTGATATCCCGTTGGAGAAAATGGACTGCAAGTGTACTTGAAATGTTGATTTCTAATGTGTAGTGTGATTACTTTAAACTTTATCTGCGTTCTTTGTTCATTTCTAGGTCAGCGGAACTGTTTAAGGCCTTACTGGTTGCTCTGAACTAATCTAAAGCAACTGGTCAGCCTGACATTTGTCACAACCTAGTGTAGGACTGTTAGGATGGTCATGAATTACAATTTATAAACCGTAGTTGGGCAGCTACTTGCTGGTCGTACAGCCACGCGCGAACTACGTGCTTATTATTTTTTTTAGCAACTACTGGATTATTAACTAAGTGACCCTTTATTTCGAAGGCTCTGGTCACTGCCAGGATACCATTGATGCCAAACTGTAAATAAAAAAGTTTGAAAACGGGAAAAAGTTTGAGGCATTACAGATGTAAATTTACAAATGACTGATCACAGTCGTTGGGAAAGACACGAGAGGAAGTAGGAGTTCCGGAGCGTTCCAAATCAATTGCAGCCCACCATCTTTGGAGTACGTCCTTGTTTTGCCATGGGTGAGAAAGCACCCACGGAGCGAGTAGTTCCTCTCTAGCGTGCAGAATAGCTATATAGCGCGGTCGAATAATCTTATGAACCGAGGGAGACTTTGGAAAACCTCGAGAGCCGGTCGAATGGATGAAAAGCCGTAAGAGCTGATGTGATAAGTGATAAAAGTAATGACTAGTTTTTGAGTAAAATGGCTTTGTTTTTTTTTTTGGATGAATTAGTTGTTAGCTAGTACGAATTTTACCTTCGTCCTAATTTCATAATATCGGCTGAGCAAATGAAATATTTGTGTATTATTGCTCCAGGTAATCGTTAGGTATTTGGATTGATGATATATAGCTTAAATTTTCGGTATAGGTTCCCAACTTCACGAATTTTCTGCGTACCCGCCCACACAAACATTTTACCTTAATTAGAACGAAAATTACAGTAACCGAGTGTATCGGTGACCATAAATTGGCCCAGGCATACAAGGAAGCTTGACAGTAAGCTATAGTTTGTCACCTTTATTATTTGTGGTTGATTTCACAACTTTAGAGGAAAAACATCTACCAACCCACAAAGTATTTTCAGCCGTGATGAATCGTGAATGTTTTCGCAATTTCTTTTTTGCTGATGCTATGAAAAAGAAAAAAACAGCGAAATATCTGTAGCTGCCAGACTGGAATTATTGGTAAGTTGCGGAAATCTTGACTTCCACGTCACCAAATCAAGACTTCGATGTGTGACTTGAGCTGTTTGGGTTTTCCATGTGTTTTCTGTCATAGTGAGAGACCTTGCATCGCTATGGCTGGTATTTTCCGTATATATTTTTGTAATGTCCCGTTCATTTCGTCAGAGTTGTTCGTTGTGACTCTTATGTATGAAAATTTCATGCGTGAAAGAATACAGACAGCAACTACTGCTAATGGAATTTAGAATGAGATGAAAATACAGTAGCTTCGAAATTTGCTTTGATGTATTTTGGTGTTTAGCAGACCAGACAGTGCTTCCCCATGAAGCAAAGAACCACTCGGACATTGTTGTTGTCATTGCTTTCAACACAGTCATAGAAAGTTCGTTTTGTCATCGATTCATTTTAAAAGCTGCGATTATAGAGAATACGTGTTCTTGATGTAATAGGTTCATGTATTTTTGTGTGGTAGGGTTGAACCATTCACGTACGGAGCAAATGACTGCTTTGTTCTCTGGAATTGGAATACCGTTTTGCTTCATAAATGCAAGGCGGACCTGTGACCATTTGTGAAAAAAATTTCCCCCTCCCTCCCAGTACTCGTATACAACGTAATCCTTCATCTGCGTAAGCGAGTCAGGGGTTGTACAAGACTAGCTGCTAAGTAAGAGAATCCCAAGTACATACGGGTGAAGGTTGAAGCGACTGCTGTAAAATTGGTCTGCGACAGGGATTGTTGCAGTATTGAAAAAATTGGTGGTAGGTGGTTAGGCCGGAGTTTTTCGTGATATTGTGGAAAGATATTGGATTGGTAGGCAATAGCTTTTGGCAATATTAAGAGGTTTGGTGGTTAGGTACGCGAATTAGTTGTTTTTTTTAGTGCATTATTATGGAAGATCAGGTTAAGCCAGTTTTTTTTGCAGTAGTAGTTAGGAAGTTTGCATGTAGTTAGGATAGGTGTTAGGTTTGATTTGGCTTAGGATGAAAATTGTCCAAAGAAGTAATGCATCGAAAAGCCAACCTTCCCACCCTTCGGCTACGCTGTGTTCTGCCAATTTCGCGGACAAATGTTTTTTTAAGGTATTCCTACAACGCCTGCGGGTCCATCTTGAAAGGCCAGGCTTTTAAGTACCCTTGAATTATATAGGTGATGGTTTACGTTCGTTATATTGTATTTAATACGACACGGGATGAGTTGAGTGGCGGGTCTGGCAATGGTAGCAGACATAATTGGGTTGGCGTGTTCAGGGTATGTGATGATGGGGTCTGCCTTCCAATGTGGGTGTTTAACTGCTCCATGCACGTCTGTCCTGAGCCTCTGTGATAGCCCTCACGTCCGACCCGGGCGTTTATGGTGGCCGTCGAGAGATTTTGTTTCGTCTGGTATAAAAGTTACGCGTGTTAGTGGTTTCGCTTGGCATAAAGTTTAACCTTGTATCAAATCTTTCGTGGTATGAAGTTTCGTTATGACCTGAAATTTGGCGTGGCATCAAGACTCTTAAGCTTTCAACATAAACCACCATTCAGGACTGTCCGAGAGACTTGCATTGGAGGATTTAAATTAAAGGTGCGTCATTGGAAGAAAGCCCCTGACCCAAACTAGGCTCTCCATATACGGTGACCTCCCCCACTTCTACCCTCGACTGTTGTGGCCAGCGGGCAAAGTCCGAATGACGTTATATATAATGTCTCTCCCCTTTTTTTCCCAACGCAAATATGGTTTTGTTTAGACAAATTGAAAGTGATTTTTCAAGGAAGTACAATTGGTGAGATCTTTCTTTAGTGATTTCAGGCTTTTCGATTTCATATTTGAAATCATTACGTATGTGTAGAAAGTTCATATTGTTTCTTTTAAAAGGAAGTTTATTTCTTCGCGTGAAGTTCGACTTAAGGTCTGCAACAGTTAACACGCTGTTGGCTGTAATCCCTGACAAGAACATAGTCTCAGGTGACCTCAGTTATCACTTTTAATTGTTCGTTTTTTTTTTCTTGTATTTTCAAGTTTATCGCCGAATAATTAGGACTGTTAAGGGTCATCTGTTACATAACGAACTTAGTGGGGCACTTGAATATTTACGGAAGCATCGTTTGTTATGCTACGATGGTAGCCGTCTACGTGCCTGAAAGTGTAGGTCAGCAATAGTGGCATTCAGCAACTTGCAGCGTCAGTGGGCATCATTGTGTTCAGTTAAGATTAAAAGCCTCTGTGTAGGACCAGTGTGGACCTGACGACGTCAAGCTGTTTGAGGGATGCTAAAAGATTTTTATTCCACGCTCATTTAAATATTTGCCGATTGGCTCATTGGTTTGTGTACAACGAAGGAGCAGGATTGTGATACGATTTCTGGATGGTGAGTAGTAAGAAGAGTCGGGACTGGGTAGGATGTCGACTGAAGGATTATTTATAAATATGTACAGATAGGTGAAGGGGCCAGAATATGGATGGAGAGGGTGCTAAAATGAAGTGGCCACAACATGGATGAGGAAGGTTCTGTGGTGGATGAAGGCCATAGAGAGGGTTACGAGATTGGTTGAAGGGGAGACACTTTCGTGCATGCTTGGTGGGAAGGCATTAGGGCTGTTTAAAGGTCGGGAGAAGATATATAGGCCGTCTGAAGATACTAATGTAGATTAATATGGAAAAAAAAAATATAACGAAATACAAGTATATCATTTGGTGGTCGACGTTGGCCATGTCAGGAAAACAAGTTCGTTCAAGGAAGGAGATCGTTTGTAGGTTAGCATTAACTAAGATGAAAATTAAAACACTGATCACCTCGGCAGGTAATGAAGATTAATTACGCAAGGATGTAACCTCGTGCAAGGCTAGTATATTTTTTTTTCCTTGCCTCGTTTTCTTTATGTATGTGGGGAGGCAAATGTAGAAGTTATGGGAGCATCAGTTTACCGATGGGCTACTGGTACTTATTTTTGTAGTCCAGGACTGCATTTTGGTAGAAAGGTTTCCACCGCCGTATATAGACGAGAATGAATGTGCGTCAGTCATATGAACAGGTTTCCAACTACATAAGAGTTCAAGACTTGGCGGGAGCTTTGATATGCCGAGCCAGGGTATGCAGGACAGTATGTATGCATCATTAAACCAGACACTACCTTGCAAGATAGAATTAATGTATCATGTGCTACACAGTATGATAGGTTGTTTATGGTACCAAAGATAGCATGTTGAGCCAATTATATTGCATATCGTCTTGGGGAACTACATTGTTGGTGCGTTCTTCGAAAAAAGATTGAATCGCCTGATCTTAAAGACAGACATGCAAACCCATTGGCTTAGTACGTATAAGGCTGTGGAGTGCATACTGATAAGACTGTCTGCCCTTGTTATTTGTGATCTCGTTTGTTGTAGAGATCAAGCCTCTTCTGTGACAGGCATATACAAGTGGGGCGTGTGTTGCTTTTGCAGTCGCTCGTGTTCGTGCTGTTTTGATGTTCGAAGGTGCGGTATCATAGCTGGGTAGTGCAGTGTGTGGTTTATTGTACCTCGGAACACTGCAGTGGTTGGGGATATCGTAGGTGGAGTACGGTACTTGAGAATAGGATTATCGTATTTTGTAGTAGAGCAGAGGGTGGGGTATTGCAGCTTTTGTTTAGTACAATAGGTAGGGTATCGTAGGTGGAAGAGCTGAAAAAGGTAGGGGTATCATAGCTGGCATTAGTGGAGGTAGGATATCGTAGAAAGTTATGTGAAGTATCGCAGCTTAGAGTACTGTAGTAGGCGAACGCATCGTAGCTTGATGTAGTCGAGGGGTATCGTAGCTCGGGAGTAGTTTAGTTGGTATCGTATTGTTTGTGCAGTTGGTAGGGTATCGTAGTTTTAGTTTAGAGGGGGTATCTTAGCTTGGAGTTATGCAGTAGACAGGGTATCGTAGCTTTGAGTAATGTATAGATGTAGGAGAGGGTATTGTAACGGGGAGGAGTGTAGTCGGGAGGGATATCGTAACTAGAAGTGGATGAGGGCACCACAGCTGAAAGTAGTACAATAAGAAACTGCATCGTAGGTACAGCGCTGCATTGGGGAAATCGCCGCTGGAAGAAGCGTATTTTTACGCAGACTATACGAGCGTTGTTTGCTAGGGGAAAAAAAAACAAAAAAACTTTCCACTCCCTCGAAAGCCAACAATGACAGGATGTCTCCCCACCCGCTAATCTGCCAGTCTTGCCATTCCCTCCTCTCTCTTTATGACTTGTTCCAGATTTCTGTGAACGTCGCGTGTCCTTTGCTGAAGTTGCAAGTGTTTACATAAATATATATTATTAAAAGTGTGGGTTGAATGGTTGCTCCACGACAGTGTCAAACATAACTGAAATTAGTTTAAATTTTGTCTCGTCTGACTGAGCTTGTCAAACTGTAAATGTCAATAGACGGAAAGTTGCTACGTTTGAATTGCTGGGCTTTGTCGATCTGGGTCTCTCCAGAGACGAGAAAATCTATCTATCCACTATTTGGATTTTTTTTTCTCTAAAAGCGATTAATGCAGCCTGATAAGGCATAGCACTAGAATTATACGATTATAAAAAATATGGGCAAGTGAAAAGAATTGATTTTCGGAGGAAATTATAGTACGAACAGGGTAATTCAACGTGGATGAGATGCTAATTTTTTATAAAGTTTGTATCTAGTGTTTTGACTTGTAAAGATGCCATGTCCAATGAAATATATCCAGATAGCGGATAGAAAAGTACCTGAACACTCAAGTTTAGTAGGTGTATCGTTCCAATAGTAAAGGTGACAAAAAGATAGCACAGTATTGTTACTTTTGTGTACCTCTTCCTAAGAAAGAAAATCTCGACCGTTGCTACGAATGTCAATTTTTTGAGTTTGCTCTTATAGCAACTTTTAGCTTTTATTTATATATATATATATATATATATATATATATATATATATATATATATATATATATATATATATAAATCCGAGGTTCCAAAATACATAATTCAAACATTCAAAGGCCCTTTAAGTGACTTCCTGAAAATGTCACTTAAATTATTATGGTCTTTGTATTACAACGTACAGTTTGACAAAAGATTGGAGAACAGAAAATATGAAGTGGACAAAACAATCATTCTCAAAGGGTAACTTGCGGTTACCACAGAGTTCAGTCCTTGGTCCATTTTCTGCTATGTAGATAAATGGTGTGAACTCGAATCAAATTTTCTGAATTATAATGAAGTAAGACTTGGTATGTCAAGAATTATAGAAATTGTGGTAACGTAATCGGAGAAGTGGCAAATTAAATTCATTTGTAGGATGAAAATGTTAGAAAGTGCTTGTGTAGTCAACGAAGTTATTTTTAGTGTAATTTATCCGCAAACAAATTAGATAAGTTATCTTTCCATGCATATCAGTTAACATTGAATGGCGTATTAAAAAAAAATCGTGGTTTCTTCATGTGTTGTTTACATCGCTAATTCTTTCTGTAGATAGTAGGCAGCTAACGACTGTGGAATTTGCCAGTACTGTTCGCTTGAGTGAGTATTTGGACGGTTAGTGACAGTTTACGCAGTGAGCCAGCACTTAAGGAGATGTCAAGAGTCAGTTTTGTCTCGCTCAGGTGTGTCTCCTTTCTGCCCCGCCCAATGCGTTGGCAGCTGCCATTCAGTCCACGAACGTACATCTACCTATCTTTTACACAACATATGACAAGTAATAAGAGTTCTTCGTTTAAAATGCATTTTCCTTTGGTGAGCGCCAAGCACTAGCTCTTCCTTTTGGCAGAATTTGGTCTTGAGTAGGCTTCTCTCTCTCTCTCTCTCTCTCTCCCGCCTGGTTGTCATGGAAACCAGACGCCGCCCTCTGCCGTAGAGAAACGCTTCCAAACGTCAAACGTCATGATCTTTTATCTATTGCATCTTACTTCTCCGGTTTTTTGTCATGTTTCCATCGGCGTTACCACGTCTTGAACTATTGGGACATATTTCGAGTGTGCTGAGCTCTTGTTTTATTCTTGTTATTAATGTATGTATTTGTCCGTATTAGAAACGATGTTAGATATACAGGTAATGGAAAACGACGAAAGCAGAGAATTAGGAGAGGTAGAACGTTACGTTCATTGTAGATAGCATGGTATAAACAAATTTGGCCCTGTCTGGTAAAGCATATTTGTTGAAGTGGAGGTATACCAAATCCAATGTACCAAGCGTTGCTACCACTTGGCTTAAAAGCCGCATACATACAGATTCGAAGACATGGTATGGTCTGCCACTTGGAAACTTGCTCCATCATTTGAAAAAGTTGATTTATTCAATTTCGCAATTTCCTGATTTGCATTTACTATTAAATGCCTGTTGTAGGTTAGGGGCTAATGTTATGTTCTTGGATCTTTTGTGTCAAAACCACATTCATAGCGCATCGGGGTCAGTGGATTAAGAACACACACTGTGTGGTGTAGGAAGGCTTCGAATCTCCCTCAAGACTCGACAGTATTTGTGCAATAAAGCACTTTTTTTTTTCTTATAATGATATAGGATATCACCATCTCGTTATATTACGTAAAGCGTAGCATGACTTGCAGTGCGTGGTTGCAGGGCTGGCGGACGCGTTCACACAGGGGGGACTGAGTTTACACACTCCTGTTCATGTTAATTCTTACTCTAGCAAAAGCATAGGGGAAAAAATGGTAGGAATGAATAGAGGTAGATTATTTTTATCGATCATAATTGAAATAGGCTTTTGAATGATTCAAGTGAAATTAGTTGTATGGTAAATGGGGTAAATAGATTGGCTTCATTAGGTTGTTTGATATTTGACATGGATAGAACAGAAAACTTTAATATTTATCGTTTTATTTGATAATGGCTGAACGATTGATAATATAGGTGCTATATGTATAGTCTTAACAATCCTTCACCTAAAATGGTTTACCATTTCCTCAGAAATTCTTAAAATAAAACATATTTTCTAATTTTCTCTCTTCCACTTCAATGAATCCCAGGAAGGAATGTGGACTTTTGTCACTGGTGAAGTATCCCACACAAAAGAAAAGTCTGCATCGCTGCGTCCCAAAGGCATAATTAGTAACGTGCATCGAACTAAACTGCTTCCGATAACAGTCTTCTCGACTTTGGAAGATTCCTATGACTGTAGTGTCAGACATGTAGCGTGAGTGTATTAATACAGCCACGTGAGATCACGCAAGAAATAATTGTACTCTTTTCTGTCATAGTCATGCTTCCACACTTTTGCAGCTAAAACATTAATTTCAGCAACATAACGCTCGTGCAAAGAAATGTTTTCATCATGAAAAATTTGCTTGATGTTACGTAAATGTGATTGGATGTACGTCTTGCGAGAAATTTGAGTACATTCGCCTGCCATATATAATAATGAATGTTTATAAAGTTTAAAATGTCCGAAGACATTGGAGGCGAAGCTGCTGTGTCGACTCGAGACAAATATTTAATTGCGCACCTCTCGTGGGTAAGTTTACAATAGTGACTAAGGTTTGGTAATGTGATTGGTGCGTTTAGTAAGATTAAACATTATTGGTCTTCCTACAGTTTTTACATATTTAGGTTTAATTTTATGGCACCACAAAATCTTATGTACAGTAGGTTGATAGTTTTAACTCGTAATTCAATACGGTCTTGTCAGCATTTCAAGAGTAGTAACAGACATGACATGCTTAAAATGTAAGCAGTAAGGAAGACTCTTGACCTGAGGAGATACCTCGGTATCAAGGATGTTTTTGTGAAGTTATTAATTGCGGCAGGGAGGAAATCCCTGCAAATGTCAGTGTTTTTTTCAATATTCGCCATTGTTTTGGAACAATGATGCCGGATCACGCCATGGCAACAGATCCTCCACATCCATGTATTTGGTAGACGTTGGAATATATATATTTCTTTCGTTAGAGATCTCTATTGCTGGAATTTGCACTTTGATACTAAGGGGTTGCAGTACACGTTGTAGTAGGCTTCATTTATTGTTTCTTTGTTGCTCTCGAAATGATGCCTGACAAAAGAAATTCTTGGAAAATTTTAAGTGGTAATTTGGGATTCCCTAGTTTTAGTTTGGACGGGTGTTTATTCTTTATGGTGATGGATTAGGAGTAGAGTATCGGTAGCGATTAGTATTTGTCTTCGAAGGTAATGTTTTCTGTAATGACTCTGTTGCGCAAGAATCTGCGCAGGAAACCGTCCTTGAACACAACAATACAGACCACTCTCACTGTTCTTCCTGCCACCTGGTGTTTCCCGTCGGCCGCCTTGAGACAGTTTACTAGCGTTATTAGTATCTTGGCAGTTGTTTCTACGAGATGATAATTACGGTTTTTGATCTGACCTCAGCCAATTGCTGCTCCCTTCACCTTGGGCGGAATCATTATGCTTTAGTTCTGTGTAAGAATTGATGGGTTAATACATTATTTTCTTAAGACTTAAGGATATATATATATATATATATATATATATATATATATATATATATATATATATATATATATATATATATATATGACTTTGTTTATATGTAGTAATTTTTGTTCGGTTGTGCACTGTACTTAAATGATTATAAAGCTTTGGTTGCATATTTTGAACTCGTTCCTGACGGCAAAACTCTGTAGCAAAGTACAGTATTCTGAAGTTTTCATACTCTGAATATTTGAAATTGTTTCAAAATTGATGTCCCTTGGCTTTTGAAAGCCAGGAAATTCAACTTCATACAAAAAATCCTTCAGTGACTATAATTCTGTAGTGCTCTGGCTCAAACAATGATTACAAGATCATGGAACAGGCCGGAAAGGCTAGGCACCTTTTTAATGCTGGTAGAACGCTGCTTTGAGCCAGTGCATCAGTGAACGTAAATATATGAATGTTCGATCCAGTTTTCCTTGCGTGAAGAACTTTTTTTTTTTGTATGGAATTCTCACATGTATCTTATAAAATTTTAGCAGCCAGTAAGGAATGATGCTTTGTAACGTGTTTGTATAAACAGTATTTTGGTAAAACCGAAATGTTTTAAGTGGTTGTCCACTGATGGCTTCCATTTTTAGGCATGGAAATTGTTAGTTTCACAGAATAGCGTGATATAATGAAAAGAAAACCAAATACTGGGTTACAATCTGGTTGGATTATTTCTTCGCTTCCATGCATGAAGATCACTTGCAAATTGACTTTGAATGTAACTTGGAGTATTTGCATAAACTGTGGCTCTTCAGCCTACGACAAACAAAAGGTAATGCAAATGAAGATGTTGATTACGGTGGACATTGAGTTGCTCAGGGCCTAAAGGTGTATCGATCAAAAGGCCAGTAATGTTGCTATTACCATGTGGGTGTGAACGCTTTCCATTTGGCCGGCCGCTAGTAACGGACGCGAGCGTACCATAACGCGTTATTTTGTTGCCTGACAATTTGGTCACGCTTCGTTACTCATCTCTTGCTTGATTTAGTCTGCGTCCTGCTGAACTGCGCAGTTTTCACTGCTTGGTACCGTCTTTAGTTTGTATCACGAGTCCCAGATAAACTTCTTGCTAACCAGTTTGCGCTACGAACATTTACGATGTGCGCATCGAGTACATTCTGCTGAGGAATTGGCCGCGCGCTCTTACTGAAGTAAAACTGCAGTATCCAGGTTTTGGTTGACGAGGAAGGAACATTCGCATGTAATTGTGCAGAAAATCGACGGGCAGAAGAGTTCATTTTACAGGCTAGGAACAAGCCTCGAATCTCCGAAGCGTATCAGTTGTTGTTCGAGGTTCGTACCCATCTGTGGGGATGACTAGGTTGGCATTTATTTAGCCGGGCCTGGGCGCTACTGGTAGACAGTGGACACCCAGGCTGTGCATAATGTGGTGAGTAAATATACGGAACCATCGACCATTGAAATGGTGTGAATTTTGCCAAATGTCGAAAATACTGCAAAAAAGAAAAAAAAAAAAAAAAAAGGATTTTCATCCTTGTCCTTCCCTCTTGATACTAAATTTTTTTTTCGATTTGGGACTACAAATATTTTCCTGCGTAGCCTTAGTAGTTTTCTTTTCCTTCTACTTTCTTCTATCGAGATGTCCTTGATTGGGGCTTGTATTTCCTATGCGAAGTCGGTCATTATATAGAAAAAAAAGGTACTAGTTCCTGTTGTTGACAATGCCTGGTTAACCTTATAGTATAGCTTGCTGTACATTAACTTTTATTTTAGCGTCAGTGGTCGGGGCGTAATTGTACCCGTGTAGGAGAAAGCTTTTATATCCAGTGTGGCCATTAACCTAGAGACCCATATATCCGGCCTCGGATGGTGAGAACTGCATCATCTGAGATTGTGGCCTTCCTGCACCCGCTCCGCCGCAACCATCCCTCGGGCGCTGCATTAGACCGCAGGCTGTTCCCACCCTTATGCTACAGGTTGTAGGGATAGCGCACCACAACCCTTGTGCTACAAGTTGTAGGGATAGCGTACCACCGGCTAGGAACCCGCTGACGTTGACTCCCGTGATGTCCGCGTACTAATGCACTAGGCCTTCCTTTCGTAGGTTTGCGTGTTCGTTGGGGAAAAAACCAGACTTCAGAAACCCCTCGTACACTTTGTTAACTTTGTGTGCAAGGTTGGGGAGGTTAATGTTGGGGTCTCAGGAATCCCAGAAAGTTTGTATTTGTAGGAGGAATGATATCAGTTGATTTAGGATGGGTAGTTAATAAGGGCACTCTTTCGAAACCCGTAACTGACGGAAAGGATGGAGCGATGGGGTTGCTTACGAATACTTGAGGTGGGAGAATGAACGTGTTGGCAGATGAGGCTCCCGACCCGTCATGGGAGAATGGGTATACAGTGACATATGGGGTGTAGCCTCTATTATGGGGATGATTGTTGTTCATTGACTGACGTTTGTAGGCGACGACGAACCCAGCTCTGTAGGGAGTGAAGTAATGTCTACGGTAGCCTTGAAGAATTGATCGTGGCCAGTGCATGTAAAGGCTCGAGAACAAATGATACAGGTTGCGTGGTATACAGCCCGTTAAATAATCATGAGGCCCTTGTTAATACCTGACCGCTCGTGGCCCTTGATAAAACTATTTTTTCTACGATCCATATCGCCTCGAGCGAAATGTTTACTTTGTTGTGCATGTATTGTTGGGAAATTCTCATTCCAAAAGTCTGCATTTCGCTGCTACTGGAATTATATAACGCAACATGGGCTGCAGAAGCCTTTAGAGAGAGGTCATGGGTAAAACCAGGACACATTACTATTTTATATATAATATATCTATATCGGAATTGCTTTAGCACTTGGAACATTGTTGGACAAGACTCGGATGCGACAGAGGTCCTGAAGGAAGATTGATGCCTTCATGTGTAAAAGCAAGCATGAATTGTTTAGTGGCATGCATAGGAAATGGAGAAGATTGTCGTGCGCTTGAATGCAGTGTGGTGGTTGGTGTGGTCGCGCAATTATCCTTAACACCTGAGGAAGTGTTGGAGGATTTTCGTCCGGTGTCTTTGACGTGGACAGCCCCGGTGACCCCTGAAGATTCACAGGCCTGAAGCCAGACAGACCAACCTGCCTCTGCTTGGACGATGAAACGTAGCCTTGGACAATGGAAAGATAGGTTCTAAAAATGAACTTGGGTTCGGGTAGAAAAAAACCGTTGATTTTAGTGAAACTTTTTTTCAATTAAAAACTAGGTCTGAATAAGGAAATCCAGGCTTAGTGACATAAAGACAAAGATTGAAAAAATGGAAACTGTGATAGAACAATGAAACTATTGATATATGTATTATATGTATTCCTGAAGAATGTCTTCTTGCAAAGTTCGAGTCAGTCATTAAAGGTATATGACCAGCATATGTACTTATTTATAACTAAAACACAGAATTCCTACTTGGAAGTAAAAAGAAATAATTAATACTTCCTTTGTGACGTATACTGTAGCGTATTGACACGGACCAACCGTAATGATTCTATATTTATAGGGAGTTATGTATATGGCAGCGACAAGGCTAGAGGCACGACCATGTTGCTGCAGCGTTACCAAGTGACAAATATGCTGTAAACATCCGAAAGTATTTAAAGCGAATTCTCACGTGACTTGGGCTTGTAATTAGTTTTCGTCTCAGTAAGTGGCGTCACTTGACCTATTTAATGGCAAGTCTTGTTACAGGATCGATGTGTAATGGAAAAGGTAGGTCAAGACAGTTGGGTTATAGGAGTGTGTTTTGGCGTTGCCATGGTGACGTAAACAGAACGTAACTATGGTGTTGGTAGGCGGCATTACGTATCGTGACGTACATTAACGTTACTCTTTATATATACTTGGTGTCATATTAGGTTTATTATTATAGAAGTGCGTGAGGCCGTGTGTTAAAGCGATTTAAGTTGTTAAACAGTGAGGATGATCGCTTCAGCTCCTGAACAAAAAAAAAAAAGAAAATATAAGCATGTACTTATGATGGAGTTGACCCTATAGATCATCACCGATCTCTACAAACATTCATGATAGGATTCTCTGTTTAAGTAAGTATCGTTCAGGTTAGCCATACCTCGAAAAGTTCCTGGGACTGGAATTATACACACGTGCCGATCGGCCGTACAGCCAACAGTGGCAGGTGTTTCCATATCGCAGGACGAGCCTCATAAGGCGTAATTAGTATGTATTAAGTCGTATTCTAGCATTATAGGTTTCATGTGGTGTATTTTGTGGGTATGAAAGATCTAGCATAAAAAGAAGCGGCTTGGAGCAGCTGACAGTGGGCGGGTGATCCTGTCTTAGAAGTTACTGCCGACAGAGGAAGAGTCATTACTTCCACTCGTAGTGTTATAATGGAGTGGTATATTATGAATGACGGCAAGACACGAATAGCAGCTACGATTCGGACAAAGACAAGAGCAGAAAATGCCTGCAGTGCCGAATTTTTCATTAGCGTAGAAACAAATTAGAAGGAAATAAAGTTTGGGTGTGACAAAATTTTTTTTTGCTCCATTTAGAAACTTAGGATTAACATAAGCTAGGCGTTTGGGAAAGGTTAGGTATAGTGTAACCTGTTTGTTTATGCGTCACTTGTAGTGATTGTTGGGTGATAGGTATTCGGGGCAGTCGTATATGTCGTCCCATATTTTTTTCGTAATGGAGTAGGAATATCAGAAGCGTGCAGGTGTGTGCTTTAGATGAGGCAGTAATGATACTACCAATTAAATGTGTTTTCAGTTTCCGTTATTATTTTCACTTATGAAACGGCATTTCTTCCTTCATAATCAAGAGTTGTAATCACAAGATTTAGTCAACCTGTTTTTGTATTTGTAATTGACTTGCCTGGGCAGTATTTTTGATAGAATGCTGTCTCATAGTCCATAGTTCAGGACTGTTGACCCATCGTACGGTAACTTTTTCTTACGAAACTTGCAATGGTGCTGGAAGAGACGTGGCGTTGTAGTTTTTCCTATGTTGTAGATAACTTTTTATTGGTGTATAGGACATTTTTATGGACTTCGAGAACTTTGAGGAAGAATTATTTTTTATTCCGGTTTAAGTAGCTTGAAGACGGTAAACGTATAAGATGAGACTTGATGTTATTCGGGACTCATATTTGTATAAACGTTCTTATGCCAAAGGGTATCCTGATTGCTTTTTCATAGGGGATTTACACCCTCTTAACTGCCAGGTTCATGAAGGCCATTAGCATGTTACAACCCTCAGTCTAATGATACTGACCACCACCTCCAGGTGCTCAAGATAATTAGCAAGATCCATACAACGCTCTCGCTTTTTTTTTTTTTATGGCTCTTGGACGATCGTTAGATTATTAAAGGTTGTGGAGAGGATGGTGAAACATGATGGCAAAATGAAATAGCAGGAAAATCACAGATTTACAGATAGGCAAACCGCCTTATAGATATGTTTGTGATTCAATTTCTTTTATGAAACATGATGGGAAATATAAAACAAAACTTTCTCTGACGTGAGGTAGTGTGACAGAATATATTTTTTTTTTTTAACTTATTTAGGTTTCCATGGATACCTGCCTGGCCTTGTTCGCCGCACCGCGCACAACCACAGTCCCACTCTCATCATTCGTTTATGTCCATTAACATCTACTTAGGGGCTTTATGATAACCGTAGTCACCCAGACGAATCTAGAAGCTTAACATGGGGAAACTCTTCCAATGTTTTTCCTTGTGCTCGCTAAATTATGCAAGACCTGTACTTGTGTAGGTGACAAGCTAGGCTGCGCGTGATTAGCGCGTTTCGATGATGGGTTTTTTCACGGAAAATGTAAGGTTATGGTAATTTCGAAGTAGATTAAAATATATATATATATATATATATATATATATATATATATATATATATATATATATAATTGTTGAGACACCCACATTCTCTCTCAACATTAGCTAACGTGAACGCACTCACGTATACAAAGACAACGGACCCAACCCAGCCCACCCTCACGGCCAGCAGACGTAATCGGCCACGTCTCCACGCCGCGGAACGCTCCCGTCAAGGTCACACAGTAACGGTAGTTCTTCCTAGCGTGGCGACGCGTCATGGCAGCGTTGTCATCCTGCTGCTGTTCAAGGTGAAGTCCACTCACCCCTGCTGCACGGCGCAGGACTAGCAGGGCGCTGCACGGTGTGGCTGACGTGCAAGGCCCATCCCTGCCGGTCGGCCTGGCAGCCATGCAGTACTGCTATGCTTCATGGTGTAATAACGTTGTCCATAGCCTTGCCGGAGGTGTCCTGAATATTTTCTACTACACGCCCTTCCCTCCAGCCTTTCCCCATGTCTTTAGGTTAAGACATTGCTTATTACGGGCGGAGGGTGAGGCGGGAGTTGTCTGCCAGAGACGGAAGCGACATTCTGATTTTTGAGGTTTGGATATTACATGAAAAGCATAATATAATTTACATATTGATATAGGGAAGTATTACCATGCAATTAGTGATTGAAAACTGAAAGAAAGGTTCCTGCTAATATCATTAATGCTTAAAGAATGTCTTTTAAAATTTTGGACATTTATGTTGTTGGTTAACATTAACTGAACAAAATGAAAGCATGAATTACCTTATTGCTTGCTTGTAAGTCTTGTCGCTTTCACGCCATATCTAAAAAAAAGCGTTATTACTGATGCACTTTGAATAGAAATTTGCAAAAACGATCGTAAATGATTCCTGTAAACCGTTTATGTTTACAGTAGGTGCGTGCTTGACATTTTGACACCATTCATAATGCAAAGCTAAAAAAGGCGGCAAACTGTACTTTGCATAAGTCTTACACTTCATTTATTGCTTCACTTGACCAGAAGCCACCACTTGCAGCCTATGCTTTCTGTCCGTTGAAGTTGTTTACCCCAGATGACAAGTTTCATTCTTTTTCAACACCATTAAGTATTTGCTACTATTCTGCTAGTGTCAATACTTAAATGAAACACTCAAGAAATGATGTGCAAACATTATGAAGCAATCAGTATAGGTAAAGTTGATTTGTTGTAAAACTGGCAACTTGTTTTCCATTTTTGCCTAGTTTAGATTTGTAGTTTGAGGATTACTTTGTCAGATCTGAGCGTTGTAGGTACATGGTAACACTGTCTGAAACTGAATAATTCACTTTCAAGTTTGTGGTGGATGGCGGCAGCTGCCAGCCAGGCTTGATGCGTCACACAAGTATCTGTGGTGGAAGCCGCAGGTTCTTCAAGGGTAATACTGTTTCCAGGAAGGAGGTCACTTCATTGTTTGATATAGGCTTTTTATTCGCTGTGAACCTGTAACCTAAAGCAGTTTCTTGTAAGCTTTTGTTTTAAGCAGGTATGGTTTCGTACGTACTAAGTCAGTGTAGGTAGATAGTCTAAACTTGCGTAAATTAAGAAGGGATGAGGACAAAACTGTCCGGGAAGCCTTCTCGTGGGTGTGTGGGGCCTGGGAGCAAATTTTGGTGATACGAAATTATTCTCCGATTGGCTAAAATTTTAAAAATCTTGAAATTGCGGTGCCTTGTGAACCAAAATTTTCAAAAAATGATTGTAGGGTCTGCGAGTTGGCGATTATGGCATTGGTGACCTAACCCCGGCCATTGAGCGGCAAAGGTCACCTTGGTAATCCCCGTTCGCCGTAAACAACATTAATCCCCACACGAGGTTACCAGTATGAGTGATCACTTTGTGAGTTACGGGGGGGGGGGAGTTTTCGATTTGATTACCCCCCGTCTCTTGAGTGTATGAACCATGTCACTACTAAGTACACAAGACCGGCACATACCACCTAAAGCCAGGTATCCACTTATCGACCCTGGCCCGAAGGGGTGAGTGAATAGCTGGGTTGGCTGTGGCCAAACTGCTGCTCCCAGGACTCTTAACTCATGCAGGCCCGACCCTGGGCGGGCGTGTGCTGACTCATGGTCGGTAACGCCAACCACTATACCACGGAGATTTTTTTTTTCTGAGAAAGGTGGGGCGGGGGTGGGGGGCACCTTGAATCTGTTTACGCTGCAGTAAATTTGATAAAAGGATTTCGTACCCATTGGTACCAAATTTGACGTGGCTAAACAGTGTTTGATATCCCTCTCCTACCCAGTCGTCTTCTGTAGAGAAAAATGTATATCCGGGTCGAGTACCTTATTAGCCTACGTTATCAGGCGGGTCTTACAAGTAGGACACCAAACCACTGTGCGCCGTATGGTGTCTGGTAAATGTAACTTCAATGCAACAAATTGTATAAATAATTTCTGAATTGTCTTTCGAAGATTAGTATTGTATCGAGCTTGAGAATGTGTTTAAAACTAGCTCCAGTTCGAGGTACGAGTTTTGTTAGGATGGGTTGCCAAGTCAGAGAAGGGGGGGGGGGGGATAGGAGCATGGGAAATGGATAAATGAAGGGTAGAATGATGAAGATAGGGTGTGGTTTGGGAGGCCGGAGAAAAACTTTCGAATATGATATTGACTTGACCGGAGTGGCGGTGGCTGCGTTGGAACGGAAGAATTGGGGAGGGAATTCTTGGGAGTGCTGTGAACGAGAAGTTTGGAAATACAGCGAAATACTGAGGGTTAGGTATTTCTAGGTTAGGTTGCTAGGTTATATATGTCAGATGTTGGTCTGACTGCTCGATTTTCTGTTTGAGATACGACTATTTACTGAGGCTCGTCAGAAGCTACCCTGCATGGCACTAGCCTCTGTCGTCTCCATGTGTTTTTCGTGTTGTGTTGGTTGCCAAGGATTTTGAAGCCTATGAATACCAATATACATCTTGAACACTTCGTGTTCGTTAGGCTTAAGGACTGTCAACTGCCAAGATCATTTAGATTGTCAATATACACTTGACAGCCATTAGTCACAAATCCTTTACATCTTCAGGTGTTCAAGGCGAGTCTGATGATGCACATGCTTTCACTACTTATTAGGCTTTAGGCGCGTGCGTGGTTGCAAGAATTTTCGTACATTAAATGTTAATTATGTGAATGACTGCTTGATCCTGCGTCACCAGGTGGTAAGGGCCCAGCACTTTCATCACCCTTAACCATGGGAAATCATCGATCCCAGCTCCTTGGACAGCCATCTAGGGCGTGGTTGGATGAGGAGGGAGCCGTGCGCCTTAATTCTGCCTGGGCGGGAGGTGCCCGCGACTGATTATAATTTGATTAGATCATGATTGTGTTGGTTGGGTTTCAGGGATTAGAAAAGGTTGGTAGGCTCCTTTGGCAAAATTCGTGGTCTCCGTAATGGTATGGTGACAATTTATATTTAGGGCAAAGTCTATCTGGTATAATAACAAAGATTTGGTTAAAGAAGTAAATGCTTTGATATGATGTAGGAATGTTGTTGGCCAGATTGTTTTGCAGTGGTTAGAAGTTAGAGATGCAGAAAATGTCCAACTCCTCCCCATGGGTCGAACTTGTATTCTCAGATTCTGAAGATAATTTGGGTAAAACATTTCTCAAAAGTTTGTTTTCGTTGATTTTGTTGTGCTCTTTCCAATTGGTGTACTGTAACTTAGACACGGAAAAAAAAACAAGGGATGTGAAAAAAACTTTTGTAATTTTATATATAGTTAAGCTCGCCGTGGCAATTTTGATGTACAGAATTTATAGAAAAAACTTCGTTACGATAGTAATTTTTACCACACTATCTGAAAATTGTAGGAATTTATCGTATGACGTAAATTATGTCCAACATTGAAAATTATTTACTTCTAAGAAGTTGGGGAAATTGCTTAGGCTGGTTCCTTGTGGAGAGATGTTGACGTCCTCGAAGGTTTGGTGGGTCGTCGTGAACTTGGCCCGTGAAATAATGCCACGGACATTCTATTTAAGCTAACTCAAATATGACGTTTTTCAGTATTTACCTGTGAACCAAGAATTTGCTTGTTAGATTTATTTACTTTTTGTGAAATTTATCAATTACAATTTGTTGGTCACCTTGAAAACGATACTTTTTGTAGTTCAATCTTTGTGGTTCATAGTTGTAAGTTATATACGTGACTTCAGATACAGCATTGTATCGAACAGATAACATATACATTCGCACATTGAACGAAAAAGTGCGTTAATTTCCACTCCTCTATTAGTACAGAAACGTACAAGTTAGAGGAAAGCTGCTTAATTTGGGAAAGCAAAGCACCAGGACAGCTTTGAACATGGAGAAATTCTTTAACTGACGCAATTGTTTTCAGATTGAAGCTAGTCTCTGTGATGCATCGTTTGCTTTATTTAGGGTTTCATTTTGTAGAAATGAGGGGGGGGGGGGGAGCGCAGTTTTTATTGATTTTGATTTTGTGTGTGTCTTATATATAGACGAGAATGACTCCCTCATTGATTAGGGATTTAAATTGCCCGTGGCATCTCTGCTACGATGAAAAAAGAAATACATATGAAAGTAATAGGGGATTTCGTGTGTGCTGTGCCAGCTAGTTTTTGCTTTAAATGTTTATTTTTGTATGTTAGTTTAGGTGAACTTGCTTCAATTATTGTTAGTATTGATATGGTGGAATATATTTTGTAATTGGTTTGATAGTCTGATGCCATTTGGAAAAAAAAAATCAAGTTTGATACAAGTTTATAGTGTAATAAAAAATGATAGTTGGATTCAGTTGACTGATCTTTAACCTTTGTTAGCAAGTGACACTGAATGCGCCTTTGCCTCCCCCTCCCCCCCAAAACACGTCTTTCTAATGGGCGTCGTCAACCTGGAGACTTGACATTTGACCTCCAAGATCATGACATTTTGGTCAGAAGGTCAAAGGCGACGAGGACTTGGGTGGGGTTAATTTTTTTTTTATATATATTTTCAAATTGGTATCTGATTTTGCTTTCTCTCTGGGCCACATTTCATTTTCTTTCAGTGACCGCTGACTTTGTTGAGTTGGCTTTGTTTTTCGGTAAGATGTACTTCAAAAACGAAATTTAGAATTCTAAAATTTTTTTTCTTCATAGAATGCACTACACTGGTTAAGCAAGATGCTAGAGTGCTTGTCATATAAGCTTGAATTGTATAGTTGTATTTACAACAGGTTTAGTCGCCGCCCGATTAATCAGGGCGAAAGTTTTCTCTTGGTTGTCTTTTGATTCCCACACAACTCGTCCCTTACCTTATCCTCTCTTCAATTTTGATATAAAGCGAAGATTATTTGCTCAGTGTGTGTGGGGGTGGGGGAGGAGGTATTTCAATGGCATTTTAGACTCTACTAGAAAGGTCTAGTCTAGCTGGAAGATTATAGACTTTAGACAAAGATTATAGATTATAAAATTCCCTGACAGCCTGTCAAATAGCAGTTTCCTAACTGACCGCAGTTAAACACGAGATTAATGCTACTTTTCGTTAGTCTTTTGCAGCGTTTTATATAATAACTGTAGCTTAGCCACGGGATTGGACGTGCTAGTAACTGAGACATGCTAGTCCGTCTTGTTTATATACTAAATCTCTGGAAAAAGTTAGGTTTCGCCTTCCAAGTGTGCGAGACGCTGCAGCGAGCGGTCGTTTATTGTGGCGGTTCCCCAAAGTTGTGATTCTGGCAACTTGATATCAGAATTGACCTACTTATTCGAACAGGCTGCTCTTGGAAACGGGTTCCATTGACTTTTATTTTCTTTTTTTTCCTATTGTAAGTCTCTTATGCAATCAGCATTTAGTCATGTTAACTGGTGCCTTCGAAAGCTATGTTTTGAGCTTGGTTGCTTTAACAGCCTAACCTTTCGGAAGCGTTGAAAGCAATCTTGTCTGAATATTCGTAACATGGAAGTTCGTATTATTATTGTGTGGGTGTGCACTTAAGTCCATAAATATCCCAGATAATCTACGTGATTACAGTAATTGCATGTACAAAAAAATTTCAAAGCGTCACCAATAGTTCGTAATGTAATGAATTTCGGTAAACTTTTGAGATATCGAATTCCCTTTAATTGCAATGTCATTCCTATATTCTTATGGAACTCACGTTTTCAAGGAGTAGAAAGCTTTATTTCAAAGTTCAAGAGGATGTCATGTAGTATACACAATGCGTTAGCAAGTAATGACCACGCTATAAGAACTGGGTTTTGAAACTTCGTCAGCAGTTTGCAGTGACCTAGGGTATGTATATTTAGAAACGTATAATGTTACTGATTTCGGTTGGCCTCTTGCTATATTCGTGACACGCATTTTACTTTAGATGAATTAATAGGTGTTAAGCACTTAATAAGCAGCCCGTCTGTCATTTGTCGACATGCCAACTTCGTTGTTCAGTGAAGTTCAGGTACCCGCTGGTAGCATTGGAGGCCGCAGTTTTGCATTGGTATACAATATCTGCCAATCAAACAGTAAGTCGACTGGGTTAAGAACAGTTCTGGGAACTCGCCCAGGGGGACACGAAGCTTCTTGGTAGTAACCTTTGCCATTATATTGTGGTTAAGGGATGGGTAATTAAGTGCGACATTGAAGGTCTGGTGGTAAGTACAGTGTACACATGATGGTGTTGGTTTGTCAGTATCTTCAGAAAAGTCTGAAAAGCTTTGACTTCCCTGGTATGTATCGTATTACTGAAGGCTCGGGTTGTTTAGCTGCGCGCGGTGGGTGGGGTTTGTGTAGTGAACTTGTAAAGAGCACACACAACTCGCACCCACAGGCGGGGAAGCGAGTGTGTGGTTAGGATGACCTTAAGCTTTTACTTTTGAGGGAAGTAGTTAGAAATATATATGTAATCTATATAAGGGTTAAAGATAGCGATGGTAGGTAATTTTGGCAAGTGATGGGACTCTAGAATTGACGACAATTTTTTTTTTAGTAAATTGTCGAATCGTTGAATATGTAAATGTTTATGCAGTCTACTTGAATTGAGCCTTGGAGAATTTTGTCATTTTTGCGTTTAAGGGATGATATTTGTAGCTTTAAGCAAAGCATAACCACAGAATTCAGCATCATACCTGTATGAATATAGGACCAGTTGAAGTAACCACGTATCTTAAGGTAAAAGTTATTCTGAGGTGTAATAGTAAAAAGCTCATTCATTGCATTTTCGTACCAGAATAAACAGCTGCTTCAGGAAGTTTTCGGAATCTGTATTTCATAATTCCAGAGACGTTGTTCATACGTGTTCTGTAAGTGATCTTGGAATTATTTTAACACCTGAAGGTGTTCATTTTTTCTGATGGTGGCTGTAACTTACGGCACTGCTGATTCTGGCAAATCCTAGCCCAAAACCGACACGATCCACACAGCTGACAGCGACTCATAAATCCAAAGAAGCTCTGCGAGGATTCTGGAATTCAAAATGTCTAACAAGAACTGCTCTATTCGGTGCTCTGGCGCTTCTACAATATATATATTTTTTTTCCAAGACTCAAATGTCAAAGAACTATGTTCTAAGGTTGGCTAGTCAGACCTTTCCCAGTCATGATTTTGAGTATGTGGTCAGCGAGGTGTAGAATACTGACACCAGGCAATTCATTTATCATATCGGAAAGAAAAAAATAAAACCGGTTTGTTTTTGAGAAAATGTATGATTCTTTTGACGTATGGCTACCGTTGCTGCTTGAATTGTGAAAGGGAAAATTCATTGCTCTGATCTTAAGAATTTTTCCCCTGTGCATTGATTAATAACATGAATTAAACACTCGTGTGATATGCATGAAATCTATGCATAGATCCTTGTCCTTTCATTAACTTGAATTTCCATGATTACGGTTTTTTCTTTTCCAGGATTTTTTTTTTTTTTTTTTTCAAATCAGGACATCAGAAATATTGAAAGATAACAGATTCAACATTTGAGTTCACTTTCCAACCTAAATATCAAACACTGATCCACAAACCTGCTTCATTACTTGGGTGAAGCAATGTCCTAGTTGCATAATGTTGATTATTCAAAATTCTTTTGTTTTTGGCAGTTGCCAAGACCAGTATGTCGCAAAATGTTACTCGTATACGTATAAGACGGATTATTATTTTGTTGCTGATGCTCAGGATTAAACCACATCATTAAAGGAATTATTCCGCTGACATTAGATTGACGTTAGATAAGATTGTCAGGAAAAGAACGTAGAATTTCATGTCGCTTTACGAAGATGGTGAAAACTACATTCAATGTCGGGTCTGATTATTCAGTAACACACTCATTTACAAATTGTATACTTGTACTACCACCGCAATGACATTTCTGTATTCAAAGCTTCTACGAAGACACGTATAGAATGAATCAGCCACTATCCAGTTATAGGAATATTACCTGATTTAACATAGCGGTAACACTTAAGATTTTTTCCATTTTATATAATGTCAGGGTACCAATCACATTGCAATCATCAGAGATTGTGTTCGGCGAAGAATACCCTCGTACGTTTAAGTTTTCCTGCTGCGTTTTCTATAAATGTTTTGCTACTCCGAGGGAATAATTAATTCTCGTCACAGACATCGCCTGTATCATGTTTGACCAAGAGGACGTACCATCTTTTGATGGTGTAAGTCTCTTTTTTACGGTGGTTTGAGTCTCTGAGTGTATTGTGGGAACATTACACTCGAGGGGTTGGGAGGAAGAGCGGGTGTTGTGTTCGTGCTGGACATGTAACCTTAAGGTTTCCCCGCTTGCATCCATCGCTTTGCAAATATATGTTTTCATCTTGCCCATATGACGATATTGTTCTTGTAGGGCTCGTAACAATGTAGTTTGTCGTTACTACGTGGCGTATAGCATTCTTGCGATCGAATCCTGCTCTCATTGTAATTGGTCTTTTAAACATTGTTTAAAGCAACGGGTATAACAGTTGAATTTGCAGATTCAAAGGTGGGATTAGCATTGGATTTGATATATATATATATATATATATATATATATATATATATATATATATATATATATAAGTTGATGTAAGAACTATCAAAGCTTCAGCGTTGAACGCTCCTGCTTGTCAGGATTAATAATTTGGTGTGTATTGCTTAAAGAAGAAAAAAAAGTCACTGGGCGTAAATCTGTTTTAGTCTGGTAGAAAATTAGTGTTTACGTTGCGTACCGTGTGATGCCAAAACATCCAAGTGTACAGTTGGGATGATCTCATTTTGAGCTTGTTCAATATTTTGTGTAAACTATTATTTTTTCAATAAAAGATTACACTTTTTGTACACTGGTTTAGATATTATGCATGTGTTAAGCTTAGTAGATTTACGAAATTTAATGCATCAAGACCACTCTTTACCTTTGAACTTGTCGGAAAGTTTATTGTAGAACATTTTGTTCGTTATGGGTATTAACTTTGTGTGCACAGTTTTGTTTGTATCCTTCAAGGTTAGGCAGCACTGAGTATCGTCTACAGTTAAGTTTGCCTTGCCGCCTACCTTTGGCAAACAACGAAAGGCATCGCCGCTAAGAACTCAGTTTGAAGTTCTGTGAACTATGCCGAAGATACTACTCAAGCAGTGTATACAATCATTGACTAAAATTCTGACTCGAACGTTTCTCAAGGCATAGATTTGTGTGGACATTTTGTATTCTTATGTCGTACGCTTTAAGATGAGATTTGTCATGTCCACGATTGAGAAGATAAAGGAAAATGTCAAAGTGGGAAGGACTCAGAACACTGAATTGTTTGGTGTGGGGAGACTGGACGGGCGGGTGGTGCATGAGGGTCTGGTTTTTGTACAGACAAGGTCCACTAAAGGAGCTGGAGGCCTCAATTGTGCAAATATAATCCCAGCTTGTGCTCGTTTAAGTGCGCAATTCCCCTTGTAGGGATTTTGTACATGGGGTAAGTAGCGTGTGGTTCATATTGTACATGACATATGGCGTATGTGTGGAGGACCAGATGGAAGGTTTCGGGGTAATAGCAGTTGTGGTTTGGACTGGCAAGGTCTCTGTAGATGATGTGGTTACTTGCAACGATGTCTACTCGTCCGAACTATTACAAAATAAAAGTACCGAGAGTATTCCCACCGCGCGCGCGCACCGTTATTAGAACACTAATACACTTCCAAATATATACAAAAAATATTCCTGTAAATATTTCGCCTTCAATTTAACAAGCAGACAGTAGGGGCAAGAGGAACGCCATTCTGACGTCCGAGTTACTTCGGAAGGTAACTTCGACTTCGCAGCCCGGCGAGACTCCGAAACTGCCAGTCAGTCAGTGTGCCTTCTAACCTTGACCTTGAGAGAGGAAAGTGTAACGTGTTCACATGCGGAAAGGATTTCTGGACGTTTGAGAGTGTAGTCCGCAGCAGTCGCTTGAGTGAAACTAGGCGGGGCCGGCACAAGTAGTTCTGGCATGTGGTTGCTAAAAAGACCCCATCTTCAAATTTTATCAGCTAGTTGATGTGTTTAACGAATCTTAAGTTGCGGTTTCTTTGTATGTATTTGGATCTATGTCTGTGTTTGATGAAATGTTTAGATTTTGTATTGTTACAACCCATGGGACATGTTGGTAAAAGGAGGAGGCCAGTAAGTGTGGCAAGATATTTTGATTCGACTTTTTTTTTTTTCTATCATTTCCTGACGATCTCTTGGACTGTCATTTTCTTTGCACCGAGGTTGCTACTATGTTACTCTCCAAAGGTTACGAGTCCAATGATTACCTTGCCTACCCTAACCTATCATAGCCAGGCTTAACCTAACTTAACCTAGCCTATCTTGTCCAGGCTTAACCTAACTTTTTGCAGAATAGTTTTGCGTGAGAGTGAGGGATATACCATAGTCAACACAGCTACGCCTTAGCCAAAACAAACCGCCGTTCCATTGTCATGATTTTACGGTCGTAAACACTACCTACAAATGTCATACGTCAGATTGGCTGTTGAAGGTGGGAGTTGTCTATCGCTTATGCTGTACACGCGATTCTGCAGTCGATATTCTGCAAGACTATAATATTACTTGGAACACACAACTCTTCAGCCAGTGCCTAGGTAAGTGGTTGTGAAAGTGTACAAATACTGTCTCGACAGCAAGAATTTGTATATAATAGCTTTGTTCTTTCATTCAACAGAGTTCCGACAGTTTTATCCTAATTGCTCATTGTTTGCATGACCTGATTATTTGGGAGATATAACAATGGCATCAAACTTGTGAAGATTGTGCATCATGCAGTCTCAAAATAAGGACGCTGTAAGAGGTCATGACTTTGTCGTAACTCTCGACCTATCTTTGGTATTACATGCGAATGATTCGTACGTAGTATGAACACTTGAAAATCAGTAAGATAGATTTAACAAAAAAAAAGTATTCGCATTGGGTACTCGTGTATACTTTGAGATCTGTATATTCTGGGAACGAGCTTTGTCCCTTGCTAACTCTCTCTGAGGCGAGTAAATATTCCGGCCTTAAATCTCTGCGAATCTCCTTCCTCGTACAGTGTTGCTTTCGCTGGATGCTACTGCTCGAGAGCTTCCAGGCATAACGAATCGTATTTTGCTATATCATGACCGCTTATTTATTGCCATCCTTGATGTAGCTTCCTGTTTCTACCACAAGTAAGATTATAACTTCAGGACACCAATTGTCCTTCAAGTAGCCTCGTTCTGGACCATCGGGCCTCCTGTTATCTGTCCATGTACCTGATTATGCAGATAAAGCTAAATGCCAAGTGTAACTGTGTGTGTGTGTGTGTGTGTGTGTGTGTGGTGGTCTTAAGTTCATGAAATGCCAACTGTATTTCCACATGTGCAGTGAAAGAACAACAAAAATTGTCTTGCCCATTACTTTAATTAGCGTTCGAGCTAATTCTAATACGGTCTAAAAGTCCAATTTGTTAAATCTAGGCTTTTATCAGGGACAAACTGGCACTTCTATAGGTATATGGTGTATATTGCATTATTTCTAGCCTATTTTGATTTCATTTTGTGTAGCGTATCATTGTGCTTAGTGTATTGAATTGGATTTATTCGAGTTAGACAACCGTTAGAGAACTCTGGAATCGGACAATATGTACGAAATGAGAATTACCATCGGTCGATAATTGAACGGACTAATGGATGGCAGCATGACAATAGGAAGGAAGAGCCGTGTGTGTGTGTGAGGCTGCGGATTCGCGGCTGGACGTGTATACTACACTGCGTCGCCCAGGGACGCACAGAGCAAATCTGAATGTACAGGAAGATCGTGTTCCACGAATGATTACTTCGGCTGACGACACAACACAGTTAGCACGACGGGCGTGAGACCACGACGAGGTTGCATGTGGGTAACAAGCTGGGCAGTTTTCCTAAAAATTGTTCCTCGCTAACTCGAACAGATCCTCTGACCTATGACTTTTTCCTTTTTGTCTGCTCGAAGTTCGGCATCATTCATTGCAAGATTTAAAATTATTCAACGCTTCGTCAAACTTTTTTTTGTCAGTTTACATTTAAAGTTGCCAGTAACCACCCCTGATGGTTGAGGCTTTTTATTTTTTAAATGTCTCGCTTGCCTTAGACCCTTAGGATGGGTAAGGAATACCATATGATTTTAAGGAAAACAAACTTTTTAGTATATGTGCTTAGCTCATTGGGACTGAAATACGACAGCATTGTAGCTTTAGATTGTAGTTACGCAGTGCTTTACCGATACTTTTTTTTTTTTTTACTACACTATTGCTTATAGGGAACCTAATATTAGTACCGAATGTGTGTTTGAACCAATGTCCTGCGTGTGGAGACTTCCGACTGCGTTATTAAATGCGACTCAACACGGTCACATCTACGTTGCTTTACGCTTGCAGCGTAAGTTTCCATGATGTTATTCATGTAGCTTTCTCATTTTGCGTGGCTATTTCTTTTAAAGACTCTTCCCAGATTGCAATGTTTTGCAAAACTTGAAAATTTCCTTCGAAAATATTTCCGGGTACTTGAAAACTTCTTTCAAAAATATTTCCGGGTAAGAGATGTTTTCCAGTACACTTTAGAACCAGGGGCAGCGAATCCAGTGTATCTTTGAAACCCTTCATACTTCGTTATATGCGATACGCATAGTTGATTTCATTCTAAATAAGACCGTGATTAAAGGCACTTTAGGGTTCAATTTGAGAACTTAGATTTTGTTGTGCGGAAGAAGAATAAAACTTAAGTGCTTTAGTTCTTGTGTACGTAGGTTTTAGCGTACGATAAATGTATAAGGGTTTTGGGTTGAGATGATCCTCGCAAATACGGTGTACTATTCCTTTGAGACGTAGTTGCGTCCTCTGTGATTAGCTGTGGTAATGTTAATTGTCTAGGTTTACGTACTGCATGTCCATGTACCTTTTACGTGGGAATAAACTATGAACAGATCTTTGACATTCAAAATACAAATAAAAAATTGTGGCGGTGGTGTTGTGTATGTGGTCGGGGATCCACTGTTGCCAACTTGGAGGAGTCGGTTAGCGGTGTGGCTGCGTGCATCTGGTATAATTTCGTACTTGAATGCAATCTTGAGGTTCCTGTCGTCTAGGCTCGTTACCTCCCATTACGTAGGTCATGTGAAGGCCATTTAGTGAAGGGGGAAGATAGGCAACTCATTAATTAGCCCACGCACATGCAACACACCACACGCTATTCTTACGTGCGTCACGCCACACAACACGCTATGTTGCATTCGTCTCTTTTACTTTTAGAAGTGCAGGTAATTGAAAAGTAGAGTAATACTGTTTAGAGTAAGTTTTAAAGATATCCTTAGATGTAATATATGCTTACCCTGTAGAAATTTCTTTAGGATTTTTTATACGCTATGTATGGCTCTCGTTTAGTCATGCATGAGGGTTGCTCATGATAACATAAGGATAAGGGTTGTTCATGATAGGGTCAGGTAATTAGAGGGGAGAATCGGGTGAGTGGTGGCTGCGTTGGGCTACTTGTAAACAGAGGCTGACTGCAACCGCCAGGCTCCCACTAACCTTCATGCACCAGCACAGACAGCACCAGATGTTGCTGCTACTGCTATTGTCACTGTTTAGGTTGCTGCTGCTCCGTATGTGCTGTTTTTGCTGGTGCTTGTGTAGCTGCCACAGAAGTTATCGCTAAAATGAATTTTAAGAATGCTGGGAAGGTTTGCACTCGACTCTTTTAGTCGCAAACCAAATATATCATTATCCAGCTCTGGGATACTTCGAAAATTGTCCTGTTTTTAGCTTTAGATTCAATGCAGTTCCGGTTAGATCATAATGAATTCTCGAGTCTGAATTAGTCTAGAACATCGCCGTAGAAATAAAGGCTATAAGTAGAAAGACGTGATGACGGGATCTCTTAAAATTTGGAGCCTAGGATTTTGACGCGATTGCCATATTCCATAATTGTTACTGTGGGTGGTTTGGTAGCCATATAATAACCCTATCCTTCGGTTGTATTTCGTTGTGATTGCTCTGAACATCTCTGAATAGCCTTATGGTCTATTAAGATGAATGTCGTCTGGCCTGTATGATCATCGCCAGCAATCCCAACGAAGATGGGAGAACCCTAACGAACGAGCGTGTTAGCTGCGATCGTTACAGATTTGTGTGAATTTGATGTAGTGTTAAAAATCCGAGACACCGAGTCGGCAGACCTGACTGAGCGGTTTTACCAGCAGGGTGCTGTTACTAGTACCCCTCAACCATGACATTTAGGATTTCACACGTTGTTGTTTTGCGCTTAAAGGTAGAAACTGAGGTGAACCAGTTAGGGTGTGACAGCTTGCTTAGAATATGATCTACTCTCCCCGGATGGGACTGGCTGGTAGTGGCCCATGGGACTGGTTAGTAGTGCCCTTGTATGGTGGTTTAATTGGTAGCTGTATAAACCGGTTTTGATTTCGTGGATTTCTCTTTTAGTGCTGGCTTCTATCGGCGCGTTATTTTTTTTTTACGTTAAAAGATTTTGCTCGTAATCTTGTTCGTAGCCAAAATTGTGGTAGTTTCAAGAAAGTATCTTTGATATTTCTGAGTTAACGAAGATGCGGACTGAAAATTCTTATCTTTAGTTGGGGGTCGAGTTCGCGTGTTGTGGTTTGTTCTGGAATGAAGAGTGGACGAGGTGGCTCGACCCTTCAAATATGGATGAAGTAGTCATGTTGGCCAAGCGCATCGTCCCTTTTTTTTTTTTTTTTTTTTTTTTTTTTTTTGCTATTCCCCCATCGAGGAATGTGTCCGTATTTCTATTGACTTTATGCGTTCGCCCTCTTGGTAGGGTTAAGTTTGGTTTGGGGTTGTCAGTTTATTTGAAAGTTTTTATAGTTTGGTATTAACTTAAGAATTCATAGGTATAACTTTTTTATGCAAGTTCCGTTATATACAGTTTACATAAGCTGGTGATGTGCGAGTAGTATTAGCAGTCTTGGCAAAGCGTCTCGTTTTCCAAGAACAAAATTTGTTGAGGTTGGAGAGGAGCTCTCGTATGTGCTGAGAGGAGGAGGAAGGGGGTACACTGGTGGGGTTAGGTGTGTGGGGGAGGTAGGGGTTTATACGCTACGGGCGGTGGCCAGTCAGGCGCGCGGTTGATAGGATATATGTATACCACTTTCACTCTCGCCAGTGAAGCGCCGAGATCGAACGCAGACTTTTGTTACCTGATGTTCGAGTGTGCGAGAACTTTATGTATAGCGATATTGCTGATAAGGTTTCAGAGGGCGATGAAATTCATCGATTTTAATTTGATTTAAGTTGGTTAACGCTACTCGTATTTTCTTTAGCATCATCTATATTTGTGCTGAAAGAATATATATATATATATATATATATATATATATATATATATATATATATAGAGAGAGAGAGAGAGAGAGAGAGAGAGAGAGCAATCATACCGGTTCTAGAGGCATAGAGGCTACGGACGCAGTATTTAGTAGATCCAGAATGGTGTCTCCGTCAGGCATGATCGGTTCCTTTGTGTCTCTCAGGAGTGCGATCTACGTCATCTTTGTCAAAACCAGTAAAGGTTTAGGTATGTAAACATGCTGCTAAAAAAAATATAGCATATCGTTTTTTAGTGTTATGCCACATTTTGATCGAGATGTTACTATCATTGGATGTAGATGAGTCCACGGGGAAAATGAAACGCGATAAGTTCCCAAGTGCACTTTCGTGTAATAATCACATTATCAGGGGAGAGACGAGAGAAATATATGTAAGTTGATGTACATCGAAGACGAAGCATGTTCCAATGCGAGATTTAGGACTGTCCATCAATCCGAACGTCTAACTTATGACTTAAGATCGTAAGGTTTGACCTTTTGTACGATATACTTTACCGCAAACTTCAAGGATGACTTTTTCTTGAGGCCAGATGGAAACATGATAGATTTGGGGCTGGAAATGTCAAAGTCGGTACCGCGTAGGTAGAAATATTTCTCTGTAAACTCGGACCGAGAAGGATGTGTTCTCTTCAGAGGAAATGTTTTCACGAACGATGAGGAACTGCTTAACCTGCCGGGGAGGTGGTGGGGTAGGGACTCGCATTATCTGTGGCAGTGGCTAGGTACACTGCTTACGCCGCTTGCGCCATGACCCATTGAAATTCACGGTCTTGTTTTGCCCACGTGTAAGGCCAGTTTAGTAGGCAAACCAGGTGCACAAGTGGACCATCCATTGACGACGTGCGCTTTGCAGGGTGGTCGACCGATCCTTCGGCAGGAACAGTCTTGAGTAACGTCCTCACCGCTGGGCTTGCTGATACACTCGCGTAATTAGTGTTATAAAACTGCGAACTGACATTTTCGTGGCGGCGATCACTGCCGAATGTCACCATATACCTTAATTTTATAGAATTATCTAAAGTCGTCCCAAAGGATTCTGATATTTTTCGTAATTACATTTTTTTTTTCATCCGTAGTGCGCCAGATGAATTGTGGCAGATTGTTGAGCCTTCATGTGTTTATAACGGCTAAGATATAAGAATGCTCTCGGGGCATGAAACTGCAAGCCTCTCTCTCTCTCTCTCTCTCTCTCTCTCTCTCTCTCTCTCTCTCTCTCTCTCTGAGAGACCTGAGGTTTAATGGATTTTATACATCGACTCGCCACACGGGGGTGAGCTTGTGTCGCTGTAGATGCTTTAAGTGTGCCAAAGTAGTTTCAGAACCAAAATTCTTGCATGAATTAATTTTTTGTTTGGCCATGTCCGAGGTGAAACATCAGGAAGAGTATTTGTTTACAATCTCCTCTGTTACCTCTTGAGCACGACCCTTATTTATGATTGCGTGGGCTCTAGCCTGACCCCTTAAAGGTCAAGTTAAAGGCCAGTCCATCATACCCAAGGTCTTAGTGTTGTGCTCAAGGATCGTACAGTTATGGAGAACCTGAAAATAACTGGAGTGAAAGACATGGGCTGCTTTTTGTGTGTAGTAAATGACACGACTCGCATGGTTTAGAACTCTGAATGAGGCAGCTGCCGAGGAAACTGTATTAGTCCACGGCGATAAGCTCCTGCAGCGGTTGGTCAGTCGGGTATTGTATTAGTCCTCGCCGATAAGGACCTGTATCGGGTGGTCAGTCAGGTATTTGTGCCGTATGATATGTGGAGGGACTGAGAGAAGCAATTCAACAAGGTACATGAACTTCGGCCATGACCATGGAAGCTGTGGGACGTGTTACCAACGTCGGTTGGTTAGCGAGGCGCCAGGCCAGCCGTTGGCTAGTGAGGTTAGGCACGTTGTTGCCAGCTACGTGCTCAGACGTTTCAAATTGTATGCACTTTGCTTATGCACGTACAGTAGTTGTTGGGAGAGGGGATGTGCTACTTGCACAATAGTTAGGCTGGTACATTTTCTTTTTTATACATTGCATCTCGTTTTATTTTTGTGGTGTTTGTAGATTGTGTATGGGCAACTGATTTATTATTTTTGGACTATTGTTAGCATAATGACGCAGGTTATAGGGAAATAACTTTGAGAGAATTATCAAATAATCGATGGACTGTATATGAAAGAAACCATTGGAATTTAGGCAGACTACGATTTTTTTGTTCAAATTATAATCTTCGGAAATAACTGACTTGCAGAAAAAATTAAAGAGCAGGAGGGAGTGTGATGTTATTCTAACTGGATATAATACTCTGAACTTTATGTTCGCAAAGTGGTATTTTTAACTTCTTCCACTTTCCAAGGACTTAACAACTTTTTATCTACCTTGCCCGAGGAAAAACTGGTTTGCATTGTGAATTTCCTTAAACCTGGAGATACACTATTCTAAGAAAACAATTCATTTTTCGTGGCGCATGAGAAACTGTGAATTTTATGCTCTGAATTTCCTTGTTTGGGGCTGTCGTGTGGCATACCTTTAACACTTAAGTATACCTTTAAGAATTACATAATAGACGCCCAGATGAACCTGCACGATATCTAGACATTAATAGTTTCATGTTACATAAGTGATTTTTTTTTTTTTAAACGGGTGAGAATGGTATTTAACGAACCTTAAAAGTTCCGGGAAGGATATGGGTCTGATACGTAGTGGATACTATCTTCGAAATATTTGGAGACCTGAGGAATGTATTAAAAGATTTTCCCGAGTTGTGGTTATAGCTTGGCGTTGAGTGTTGTTGACTGTGGCAGTTGATAGGCTTAAAGCCCAAATTTCCCAACCATGTAGATGTTCATCTTACTCGAGGAAATGTTGGGCAGGGTTCACTAACCCCCATCATGGCTCCAGCAGTAGTATAACATGATCAATAAGGCTGAATCATTCAGCATGTTCTTCCTTTTGTACAAGGGTCCTTTGTTAGGGAATGATGTGGCTAGGCTGTGTGGTGGGTGAACTCGCCTCTTTCCTAATTTGTATTGGACCAGGGATGGACAGACATACTGTGGCAAGACCTATTTTAGCCGTTTTAATGTTTTTGTACCAGAACAATGTACTCAAAAGATGGATCATCTAATACTCCTTAGAGTACGTAAAACATCGAATACCGCCATCTTGGGAAACTTAAATGGAATCTGTGTTTATTAGAGAATGAAATTAAGGAAAATCGAGTACCAGAAATGTACTCGAGAGGGAATAATTGACTCCAAGGAAGATGGAATGCCAGATATGTGGTTTTAGTTTAGTGAGGGTTGGAAAGCTGTCTTTGCAAGAATGCCTTGAAGCCAGCCACACGCGTCTTGGAATGCTAGGCAAATATAATTATGAATCTACCAGTTTTGTGGCTACAGTACTTAAATGGAATTTTAGACAGGACAGCCGTTAACTCTAAAATCCCTGTACCTAACCAACCTCTATTAGCAAGACCGTCTTAACATACAAACGTCCATCTAAAAGAGCGCATACACACTAACATGAATAGTGTTGGCTCAGTCGGATGTGTGTGTCCGCCTGAGAACACGACACACCTGTGCCGGTAATGGTACCCCGACCAAACACAGCCAACTGTGCCGGTAGTGGCACACCCGAGAACGGTCTGTGTTATTGACAGGAGACCTTGCAAAGACTTCGACGAATCTGTGCGCGAGCGCGCACACATCCACACACACAGCTCTAGCAAGGGTCGTATGTGTAGCGAGTTCATACGACCTTATTGTCTTGAATACCTTAAGGTAGTTAATTAACTTGACGTTGTTAGGCTTAATGACCCAGACAGTTGATAGGCCCCCAATAACCGACCATGTTTTGTTAGTGAGCAAAAGTGAGAACAGCGGCTTTTAGCGTCCAACTACTATCTTTTTTGTCATAATTTCATGTTAACTGACGCGCTTTCCAGGAAATGTCAGCCGTAGGATGGAGACGCAGTTTTGACTGGCTTTAGTTAAAGGATGAAATGCTACGATTTTTTTTTTTTATGTCGATAATAGCAAAGAGCACTATAACATCTTTTTGCGGTAATAAAGCGCCACATGAATCTTATTCCAGTTGGCCAAGGATCTTCCTCGTTATATTTTGATATTTGCGGACGCTCTGTTCTTAGTGTGGGGTTTACATGCTAATAGAATAACATGACATTTCTGATATTCTTAGGATTCGAAAAAAAGTTTCGCAAGTTGTTTGCTTCGCTAGGTGTTGGCATGGATCATTTCCATACAGACTGCTCATTCTCGGTCTTCATAGGTTTTGAATCAAGTCAGGTCAGCACTTACAACGGAATCTTGTCCTATGACCGTCTGCTGTGTATATTTCGTTGAATATCAAGACTCGGTAGACTGCTTCTGTAGTCATTGGAAATGCATGGATTTTGTATTTATAGTTATTGTTAAAATCTCTGGTACAAACCCTTGTCTCTAGATGGCCAGTCAGCAATTTCACCTTTTCTCTTAATGCTTTTGAAAGAAGTTCGATACATTTTCAATGATTGCGGAAGTATTCGATTTAGATTAATATGCAAGATGTAGACTACACTTTGAAATATTCATGGTATCGTGTGTAGCAGTTTGAATATTTCATAAAGTTTTTTAAAATTAGTTTCTCATGACGGGTCAAGGTATTATTGATCCTAGAACCTTGCATAATTAATTGTACTCCGATGCTGAAAGTAGAGGGTATATATTTTAAACGCGCGCACGCACAAAGTTGATCACTCGATTCATTTGGAATGAACCATTTTATTTTCACACTTTACACAACGTAGACATCCACTTATGAGCCTTACCACAATACACTTACGCTTGGAGTGACGTGCTGTAGCACCCCCAAGAGCACAGCGCGATCTGTGCCAGCAATGGTATCCCAAGAAACGCGCGCGCGCGCGCGCGCACACACACACACGACGACGACCTGTGCCGAAAACGGGCTGTCATTGACAGGAATCTGTGCCAGGCTTGGGATATGTGAAGTTTATACACAACAAACTGAACACCTAAAGGAAGTTTTCAGGGATTTTTTTCTACATCACGCACTGTACACCTGAAGGTGGAGGTTAGGGATTTGTGAACATAACACACTGAAGACCCGAGGGTGTGTTTGTTCAGGGTCCTTCTGCTCATCGTTAGAACATAACGTTGTCGGGCTTAATGACCCGGGCAGTTGATTCTCATAAAGCCCAATTAACTCGCAGGGAATCTTGTTTGGTTAGTTTTTTTTTTTTCTCGATATGTTTAACTTGTATGCAACGTCTTCCCGACTTGACTACTATGCATTCGATAGCCATTAGAACGTACATAATACATTCATACGTTTGTATATATATATATATATATATATATATATATATATATATATATATATATATATATATATATATACAAGCTGGTCATGGCACTTGTTAAATTCATTAGAGCTGTGATCGGAGTAGTTTTCTACTGAGTTTAGGGTCATAATTTTGCATCAAGAAAAAGTTGCCTTAACAACAAATACACAGAGGTGGTTCGTGTGTAATTACACATATCGTCAGTATATTCGTTGCTTGGTGATGTCAAGACCGTGACAAAATTATACCGTAGTAGAAGTTGTGTTGGTTAGGAAGGTATGATTAAAGTAAAATTGTTATTAATTTGCTGTTAAGAATTGTTCGGTAGGATGGAACGTAACTCTTGGCACAAGGCTGGTACTCGTTTGAGTTAGGTTTGTGATGTTCTTCAGTCAGTTGTACATGTTCTTCATTCCGTTATACATGTTCTTCAGTCCGTTGTACATGTTCTGCTTTCCCTGCCCCAAGTGATGATATTAAGAATTCTGCATCTATGCTTGGAAAAGATCTCTAGTCATTAATTTATCTCTGGACACACTCGAGCACCAGAGATCGGCAGATACATACTTTGGCTGATTGGAATTTGCTGGTGTTGTTGGGTGGACGTTCAGGGTTAATACCCCCACCCCCTTTTTTGGACATGGTGTGTGTGTGTGTGTGTGTGTGTGTCTCTTGAGCAGTTGCGGTGCAACTTATAAGGGTCAGGTCAAAGGGCAGGCCATGGTACCAGAGTGTCGCACCATTGTACTCATGGTCGTGCTCAAGGGTTTGAAAAAGAAAAAAAAAAGGTAGGTTCTCCCTCAAGACGGTCTTCATCTGGAGAGTTGTGCCCCACGCTTTCATCCATCCAAATGACTTTGAGGATATATAACCTCTAATTGCATATGTATCGCTAGACCTGAAGTGCATTCCAAGCAGCCTGTTGGCTAGCCGCACCGCACCACACCCTATGGTGGAGCAGATCCAACTCTCTTGTGTTGTGTGTTCGCCAGCTACAATATAAATGCAGCAGAGTATCCTACGTACGCTAGTGGCCTTTGACCTGACCTACAATGGTCAGGTCAGAGGTCGGTGAACATCGTGTTTGAGAGTTTGTTGCCGTGCTCGAGGCTCGGTCGTACAGTTTTGTTTTAACAGCAATTAGAGAGAGGGGGGAGAGATAATGTAGTACTTGTTCGAAGTTTCGAAGCCAATGAAGCGGTGTCGTCTATGAAGCAAGATGACGCGAGTTGAAACGGAAGTGGATCGATCGAGCATGAACACTAGAACTACACGTCAGTTAGTGGTTAGCGAGTGATAACATCGGTCCCATTACGACTACAAACATCATTTATGTGATGTGGTGCTCACCTGCTCTTTGTCTTTACCACGACTTTGACCTCCACGACCCCAATACTAGACCACTAGCCAACCAACCACCATCCTCGTAACGAGAATCATCGTGTCGGAGTTGGAGTATCCGTTTCCCGTGACGTATGACGTCAGGGAAACTTTTACTCGTTAGGGAAACTTTTATTAACAGAGAGGTTCGGGGGGGAAAACTCGCCCGTCTTCCCTCGGATATTGTCCCCTTTATCTGAACGTCGACCAAGTTGGAGGGAACAGTTGCAACTTCATATGACTTTGGAGGATGATACAGTCGTGTGATTTAGATTATGTAACAGTCGGACAATGATTTTCACTTGTAGTTACACGGCTTTGCACTTTTTATTTTACGTTTTGAGATGCGGATAATAAACTGTATAAATATAGACACCATCGTCGTTTTTGTTGTAGCTACGGTTTGTCATCCCTGTGAGACTTTATGGATATGGGATCACATGAAGATTTGCCTCCTCCCAATGGTTAGATTAGGTTTGGCAACGAAGCTTATTTAACATGACTTGGGTTAGAAATATGTGATGGGAGTGGGGGCACGTCGTCTTATATCAAGTTAACGTAGTTTAATATTTCAGGTTTGAGATATGGATTTGTTCGTTATACGTGAGGTAACGAATGTCATATCCATTGGGAATTTGTGGTTTAGAATGTTTTATTCGAAATGATTTACTGGCAGTTTTGGTTGTGTGAAAAGCCAGATTGAGGAGACTCTAAAGTGTAGACGTGTGGTGAAACTAGATTTGCTTCAGTTTCCTCTACTACCAAAATCTTTGAAACTTTGCCAACTTCTCGGCTTGGTGTTGGTACAACTGGTTAGCCAAGTCTGCTTAAAAGCAGATAGAGTACTAGTTATGAATACTTTTGCCACGAGGCAGGGCAAGCGCGTAGCGCTTACAGCATAATGAGTTTCGCCATAATGTTGTAGAGTGCATTAACCTCAGCCGTCAGGTAGAATAGTAAATTGTTTTACTCTGGGGAATAAAGTATCGTGGTAAGTGATAACGAACGGGCCAGCAACAGCAGCAGCGTTGGAACTTGGCAGTGTCAATGGATCCCGTAAAGTTGTGGTTTGTCGCTCATATAGACCCCGCCAGTCAGGCGGGCTAACCATTTATTTTTTTTCCGACTGGATGATTAGGAAGGATAGAAATGGGATAGGTGTTCGACGTGAGAATATAGATAGTCGAGAAATGGAAGTGTCTGTGTCCGGATGTATGATGTAAGTTTTGCTTTGTGTGTGTGTGTGGGGTTGATTGGTCGGTTACGAACAGTTTTGTTGTATTTATTACCCCTGGCAGCCATGGTGTGGGTTATGGTGCCTGGGTTGTTAGTTTAGGAGACCATTTCGTGGTTTGAGTATATTGATCTTGCTCAAGGGCCGCTTGATGTCTTGTGCTTAAAGGCTGTGTGCATAGTCCAGGGCTGTATACCGTCGTGTTCAAGGGTCTTGCCGTCATGACCAGCGGTCGTACCGTCGTGTTCAAGGGTCGTACCATCGTGCTGTACGTATTTACTGAAAGCGTTGTGGCGCAGTGAGCTGTTCCATGGACGGAGACACTTGTGTGTGTGTGTTGGGGAGTCGCTGTGTTGATCGCCGGGCGGCCAGACCACCTGATCAACAGGTGTTGTTGGTCGGTTGAGGTCACGGGTGACTGACCTGCCCACGTGTGTGTGTGTGTGTGTGCGTAGGTTGGGGGGGGGGGTGTGGGACGCTATAATTTGCACTCCCTTTGTCTCTCTCTCTCTCTCTCTCTCTCTCTCTCTCTCTCTCTCTCTCTCTCTCTCTCTCTCTCCTGAATGTGCTACAGAAGAACGTCTTTCGAGATGATAACTTCGTCCTTCCGATTCATCGTTTAAAGATCCCACGAGTGACAGTCGTCCTTTAGATAACCAGTCGGTCGTTGGCACGTCCGAGCGCTGGCGGCAAAAGATCCCACGACTGACAGTCGTCCTCTAGCCGACCAGTCGGTCGTTGGCACATCTGAGCGCTGGTGGTAAATAAACTCTGCGGGGTTACCTCGTATATCCAGACAATATAGTGTATGTGGTGGAGACGGATGACAGAGGGTACGTTATGGTCAGTGACTTGAGATTATCTGATGGAGGATAGTGAATAGCATCGTAAATACCTACTCTGTATAGATTTTAGAGGATGATGGTGAAACGAAAGGACCTTGTAGGGTGTAACTACGTAGGGTTGTAAGAATTAAGTTTAGCGAGTAGATGGTAGCTACTTAAAGTGAACTAATCGAGGCATTTGGAGGTTTCATGTGTCTTTGCGGATCAAATTCGCCTCCAGCAGCTGGGTGAGTCACTTGAATAGGGTTCTCCTGATACCTTCATCAAGGAATGAGGAATATGTGCAAGGATTGGTCTGAGGAGCAGGGAGGGATGAGGATGAGGGCGAGTACCAATGATAAAGACGGTCTACTCCCCTCACTCGTCAGGCGTTTTCAGCGAGTAACTGAAGGTCTTCGAGACGGTAGAATAATTTACCAGGCTGTAATGGGTTTGTGTAATGATCGGAAATTTGTGAAAAAAAATGATCTTCGGATGGTTACTGTAAAATACAGTATTCTTGCAAAAAAAAAAAAAATGGATACAAGTCTGTAACGCAGTCCTGTATTGCGCGATTGTCATAACACTCTGTTCTGACTTGCACGATTCTGTATAACACTTTTCTCTGCCGATCGGTTCTGTATAACACTGGCGAGAGGTTTGTATTTTGTATGACGTTCTGTATAACATAGTTTGTAGTAACGTGGGTTTGTGTAACGCGTTATCATTTGTGAATACTGCTATTTGTCTGTTACGGGTTGAGTGATCTAGTACACGATGTTGTCCCGTTCATGTCTATATATACACTGTTTACACACACGCAACCGATGTTCGCTAAATGAATTATTTTTTATACATAGGTTTGTGTGGGGAGGACCTGCGCATTACAGAGCTGCTTTATATTAGTGAACTAGTTTTCAATTTATGGAGCTGCTCTTAGCCATGGTACACCGTAAGGAGTGTGGTGGTGTGCAAAGAAAACGTGATATAGTATTGGTGTTTGCCTCTGTTTTTGTATCTAGATATTGTTCTACTGTCTTGGCATGTTGCTGCGTTGTATTGTTTTTTGTTAGTGTGTGTGTGTGTGTGTGTGGTACCTATTTGTGTGTTACGGGGAAGCTTACACTGCTGTTGCTCAGTCTCTTACCAGTGTGTGTGTATATATATATATATATATATATATATATATATATATATATATATATATATATATATATATATAGTGTATATATGTATATATATATATGTGTATATATATGTATGTATATATATATGTATATATATATATATATATATATATATATATATATATATATACACACACACAGTTGAAGCCAGGTGTGTATGACTTGTATTTACGTAATTACCTGAATGTTGCCTCTCCTGTCAGAGGGTTGCAGTATTTCCCAACTCCCTCTCTGCATTTGCTTCTTTTATTAAGCTTTTCTCGCACCTCCATCGCCCTGATGACGGGGTTTTGTTTTCCCTTGGCTCTCCTAGCACTTCATTTGTGCGTGATTATTGCTCCACCAACAATACGAAGGAGCAACATTGATATCTGATGACACCATCACCACAGTCTACGAAATATTTTTTACACACACACAAACTATATATATATATATATATATATATATATATATATATATATATATATATATATAGACCACCCCTAAGGGGATGATGACACCTGGGTTGTATGTGGGATGACAGCCACGCCCAGGTGTCGAACCCATGCGGGCCTAGGCCTAGGGCTAGTGTTGACTCATGGTCAGTGTGTGTGTGTGTGTGTGTGTGTAAAGAATATTTCGAGGGCTTCGTGGTAAGGGTATTTTCAGATGTCAGTGTTGCTTCTTCGTATTGTCAGTGTTAACAGAGGAGGGTGTCTGTATGTACAAGGCTGGAAGAAGTGGCAGCGATGCGGCTCTGGTATGGTCATACAGGTGGTGGTCTGTGTAGCTACTGCAGGGTAGGAAAGTGTGTATGTCAAGATGTGCTACACCAAGGCAGCCTCAGCACCCAGCCTCGCTCGCTCCTCCGAGGTGTGGTCTCAATCAGTATTGAGCTGGTCATCACCACAACTGACCTAGATTTGGACCTAACCTTGTCTTGGCCGCTCCCAGCATAGAACTATTATTAGCTACAACTGTAGGCTCAGTCCGTTTTCTTCATCACCTTCTCTGTGAATTCGTTCGTTATCGAACGTATTACATTTTCCATAGATCCTCTGTAGTCATTTTCATTCGTTTCTCCCAAATCATGTCCGACATTTCGTGCATTTAGTTATGTAAATTTACCCTTCATTTTCTTCGTTTCTCTGTGAATCATGTGTGGAGCATTTTTCCACATTTCTCTGCTAACCTTCTCTCAAAACATTTTGTTTCATGTTTCCTTCTCTTGTGTATATCCTGTTGCCGTTTTCTTCCACATTATTACTTTCTCCATGAATCGTTTTAAAGATTTTCATCCACATTATTTTGTCATTTGTATAGTCTTAAACTTTTTTCAAGCCCTCGTTTGTTGATTTGAACTAGGCGAACACATTATACGTAGTATTAAACGTGTGAATTTGTACAGAACAGTTTATTAAATAGATTGCAGCCAAAGGCTTAGAAAAAAAAAGAGAAAATCCGTACATGAGCAAATAGAAGATGACCAGCGGTTTTTTTTTTCTTTTTTTCGATGAGTGAGGTTTAAGGTTGGTAGTACTGGCTCTGGTAGGATGCGCAGCACAACAACACACAAAAACAAGCACTAGTTCACTCATGGGCGTGTCTTTATACCTATGTGAGGCGGAGGTAGCCGGACACTCCCATCCCAGGGTTCGAATCCGACCCGACCCGTGGTTTATGTACATTCCCATATGTCTGTCTACAGATTGTATGTATGTGTGTGTGTGTGTTTGTATGGGGTAAGAGGTGTTGAACGTGGACGACCTAGGCTGCAGTTTCATACTATGAAAATGACTTGGGTAAGACCTTGCAGCCGAATTTTTTAATGAACGTTATTAATTTTATACGGTAAAAATTCCTTACTAAGTTCATGGGGCGTTTTTTTTTTTTCTCACTTTGGCTGTGAAGGACGGTAGCTATAGTCTGTGTAAATTATAAAAGCAATGGCTTGAAGTATTTTGAAGTATATTACGGCAATTTCTGTGGTGTATTTGCAGTTTAACCTGTTGTACTGGATATTTTTATCCGGCGTTGAAAAGTAATGGCATTTTTTTGAAATGAAGTATTCACAAACTTTCATGACTGTTTTTTTTTTAGTTACTATTAAATTAACTTAATCACTGGCTGTGATTGAAAGTATTTTTTGAATGTATCTACCAAAGTAATTAAGTGTCCTAGCAGAATGCTTGGAGGGGCTGCAGAAAATGAGGGGTAACTTGTGTGTTCAGCACCAGATGGGGTAGCGCTAGGCTGGGGAGGCGACATTCTCCTAACCAGGCGAAGGGGTTAAGGTGAAGGCCGTTCACCTGATGGTAAATGTTAGGTGGTTATCTGTATAAACTTCGCCAAGGTGTAGTTGATGTTTGGCTGGATCATGGTGCCTGTTTGGCCTCCAAGAAGACTCGGTATATGATTTAGCAGACACTGTTCCTCCATTGTTGAAAATCTGTTCAAATCTAGTGTTAATCTGCATTGCACAATAGCGTGAAGTTAGTGTAAATCTTTCCATGTATTAGCTATGGCTATACTAACTAGATAGCTTTTACAATGTCTCTTATGTACTCTGTAATAGAACTTTATACTATTGGCAACAAATGACTTTTGTACCAGTACAAGTTCATCCCATATTAATTCTTGCATTAAAAAATGTATAAAGTGCCGGTGTAGAACGCAGGTCTTCAGGTAATAAGGTCTCTCTTGAATGCATTTTTTTTTTAATTTCTTAAACATGAAGTATTAGTGTAACACACATTAGTTGAATTGTTTCCTTTGTTTTCTTACTGGTGCTTAGGCTTGTCTTTCGGAACCATGTTAGAACTAAATATCCATTAACAATACTAGGGAAGAGGGATAACATAAGTACGAGACGAGCATTTTTGTTGTAGTTATAGAAAGGAAACGTCCGGTTAACGTTTTCTGTAACCTGTGCACAGTATGGGGTCAGGACACCCGAGCCCTGGTCTGTGTGGCAACACTCGCAGGTAGATACCATACTACCTGATGCTTTAGCTGTATAAAACGAAAACTTGTATGTATTTATATCCGAAGTAGCTGATTAATCGAGACATCTTGAATAGAGAAACTGATAGATTTGTCAAAATTATGAACGAGTCATATATATTCGAAGTTAAAACAAGATTCTTGTAGCCTAGACTATTGTAGGTTGACCAAGAATCATATTTTCAAGGTCTTGTGGGGGGGGAGGGGGGTTCATCCAGTTAAATAACACCTCATTTGTTCATTTTTGTCTTTACGGAGGTAACTGAATCATATTTGATAATGTGGGAGGAGAAACGATACAGCTTGCGTGTACAAATGATTCTGATGGCTCACCACCCCCTTCAAGGATAACTGCAACAGTAGCGCCGCCTTCGAAGGCGAGAGAGTCTTGTTTTTCCTGGGCAAACACCGAGGTGGTAGCTGCTTATGATTGGTCCGTCTCGTACGGATGTCATTGGTTGCTCCATACAGCCATACACGTGACGTCATGCTTACGTAGCTAATGTAAGCAACTTGAAGTATGGAGGTTGGTTTGAGGTATATCCAATTTACGAAGTAATTTTTTTTTGTTCCCTGTAATTACTGAGAAAGTTGGAGGTTTGTTAATAGCTTTAAGCCACAGATAAAGGTAAGGATGAGGACGACGTAGAACTGTTGATCGAATTGCCATAGTCTAACACTCATTCGTGCGACATTGTATTAAAAATTACGCCTTCCCAGTAGGAGGCCAAAGTTCGGTTCTCGACTCATCCTGTGTTCATTGGTTGAGGTGTGTAGTGGTCATCGTGGAGACTCGTGAATCATATTGGCTGGGGTTCGAATCTCCATGGACGGGGCAACGCGAGTGTTAAACCCCGTAATACACAATAAATTGTCACTTACTTTTTTATATTCACTGGACCGAACAGAAAAAAAAAATCGCTTAATCATGAATTTTGCTTTGACTGCTATTGATCCGATGGCCCTAATATTGTACCAAGATAATTTAATGGAGTAAACTGTGTTTAAAAGTTGAGTATAGCGAGGCTGGGAGGGGGGGGGGTGACTCTGCCGCTTTTATCGTATGTTGCAGAGACCGTGGTGGGTGGACGAGCTCTGGGGAGGCGAGCGATGGGTTAGGGGAAGTCGTGCGGGAGGAAGGCAGGGAGCGTACTTGACGACAGGGTGACGTAAACCATACTGACAATGACGTCACCGGCGCTTGTTGCTGCCTTCCTGGTGAGAATCTCTCTCTCTCTCTCTCTCTCTCTCTCTCTCTCTCTCTCTCTCCATGCCGGCGAGGCGGTCCGCTTTGTGTTGGGGGGGGGGGGGAAGTTCCCTGTACGAGTGTCTTTCATTAGGCAAGCTCCAGTCTTGTTAAAAGTCTGACTCTCTAAACTTTGCTTAAACATTCGTGAACATTTTCGTTACGATAAGACGCAGACGAGGAGGGTAGATCACATACACCCACGAAATAAGTCTTGGGTTCAGCTTCAAGAAGCCGTATTCTCCCGGTCTTGCGCCTCCTCGCACCCCAGCCCAACTCAGGTGTACAGGCCAGGTAATTCCCCGATTCCCAAGACGAGCCGGGATCTCTTTGGGGGGGAAACTCCGGTAGAATCCCACGTTTCCCTGAAATAACCTCAGGTTTTGCCTTGACCACATCCCTCTTGCTGTTAATCAAGTCGGAAATAATACAGCATGTCGCTTATCTCAGAAAAATGCCTTTTAAATTCTTTAACTTTATATTTTTTTCCTCTTGAGTGACGTACTTTTGATAGTATGATTACGCTGTGCTGTTCAAAAAAGATACGGCATGTAATTCCGCTTTGTAATTATCATGGGTGTGGTGTTCACTAAGATTCTAAAGCTCCGTGGTAGACGTCAGAGTCTTGAGTAAATCCCGACAAAATTGGAATGTTTGGTCTTTTTTTTTTTTGAAATTGTGGTTGAGTGGGAAGGGAAGGGTTTGGACCGTGGAGGGTACAGCCGAGAAATTTCAGAATGTTAGTCATATCTTCGTACAAATTTAGATGATTATTCGAATGTACGTATAAAAAGTGGTACGAGTTATCCACATCAGGTTTAACTGCTTATGCATCAGGAGACGACCGACAGTTATAATCACGTTTGGAATAGATAATTGTTTGGGGGGTTAGCCTATTACACTACAGTTACACACAGGGTGCGGCTGTGCCGGTGAAGGCACACTTGGGGACGGACCAGTGGCATTTACATGACCATCTGTGTCGATTCTACCGAAGTGTTCCTGAAATCCCCAGTGTTCGAGGGTGGTTTTTTTTTTTTTACCCCCATTGTTGGGGATTTCTTTAAGTTGCATGCCTCGTGTAACCACCGTAAGTGGTCGGACCCATGGACGTGTGGTGTTGGAAGAATTCTTCGAAATGACGCAACTGAATTTTTACCCATGAAGCCTTCCTTGTCGCTTGTAAAACGTTGTTTCATGTTAGGGAGGTGCTGTTTATTCATTGTTAATGCGAGTCTCGAGTGGTTGGGTCGCGGTTATTACTCTTTAATTACCATGACTTGTGAACCCCCGGGCCATGGGTGATGTATGGTAGGGAAAATGGGAGGAAGGTGTCATGGCTGCTCCGTGTGTCGTGTTGTCAACAAAGACGGGATGGCGGCCGCAAAAACCTTGACATCATCTCCTGCTGGTGTTTGGCCCCGTCAGAGGCGGAGTGTGAAGGTAGTGAGAATCTCGTTCACATTAAACTTTCATCTTCGATTCATGTCGGGGAAATAGTTAAGACTTGCGTTTGAAAGAAAAAAAATGCCCGAAATAGAATCGGCTACACGCAACGGTGAGAGGAGCGGCATTGATGGCTTATCTTGATCGTGAGCATGAGAGACCACATTGCTTGCTTGCTGTCGGTTGATTCTCTTTTGTTTTTGTTGCACTGGCTAGGTGTATGCCTCGGACGGGACCTTGGGTTTATGACGGCCCGTTCTCCGACTGCCCTTCAAGCAGTCACGCCCGTTGTAGGAGGAAGTGCACGGTAGTTAGACGTGCGTTGCCTTTGGGCTTTATTTTTTTCGGTCATTGATCATCACTTCTGGGTGAATGACGGATGAGTCTTCATGTCATTAAATCCAAGAACCAGCATACATGAAGTATTTAAGTCCTACGGTACGCGCTATGGCTCGAATCATTTATGATAATTTATAGATCCAACTTATTTGCGTACAAGCGCGCTGACGATTTTTCCTCATTGCTTTATTTTTTGTTTCCTGATGTGTGGTTGTGGAAAAGTGATTAGTTTCTCTTGTACAGGCTAAGAACGAGGATTGGAATCTCTGCTCCATAAGACCAGGTATTTAGGTATCTTCAAGATTTCCTTGATAGTATAAAAGACGAAGAGAACAGGAACGTGCAAAAAAAAAAGTAGTATTATTAATTTGATAGTCGGGCTCGAAGTGGTTGAATTTTAGCCTCGAGGTTCGATTTTCAATATACTGAAGAGTTACGAATGTTTTCAGAGAGGTTTCTTATGGAAGAATTTATATGTATTTTTACGTGCTTGGAGTATATACGTAGATAAGCTTGACTGCGATAGTGCCTTCATTTGAACTGTTTAATTAAAAGGTTTTGAGTGTCGTGAACGATCGCCAATGAAATTAGATCTTAAAGCTATAGAACTCTATCTATAGTTCCTAAAGCTATATCTTGATGCATAGATCTACTCGGTACACATCGTACAAATGAAGCAAAGGCCCAGTTAGCTCATAAATTACCTACCGTTCACTTGCCTACAAATTACGAGTTTGTGCATTTCATCAATAAACTTCAGTTATACATATCAAGGTGATCCACGTACAGCTCGATGGCTTGATACGGTATAGAAAATAACCTGTTTTCAGTTACGTTCGCCCAGACAGACTTTAATTACGTGGGTGTGTGAGTCTCCTTCCGCCTCCCTAACAGCTTCAACTATCTCTTGACCCCAATTGATGGTCGTTCGACAGAGGTCGTGTGAAACCTACTCGTTTTCCCATAAGCTTGTTGTTACCTTGCCGTTAAGGTCCTGCTATGGTAGAATCCTCTTGTCACGATTCAGCTTTACAGATCCCTAATTCAAGAGCCGCGCGACGGTTATATGGGCTTTGCATTTGGTGGCGTTCGAAAGTCGTCCGCTATAAAAGGTGTTGGATGTTTACGTCATGTGTGCCCAGGATGACGTTGTGCGCGGCGTTCTCTTGACTTCCACTTAACCCGGTTCCTCTGCGCGTTGGTAAATATACTTTGGAGAAACTGCGAATCGAAAACGAAAATAAGGGTTATCGAGGTCGACAGTGTTAGAGGCCTCTAAGTCGAGTAGTCATTTTTTTCTTGCGTTACACACACACACATATATATATATATATATATATATATATATATATATATATATATATATATATATATATACATATATATAATCAGTTTTTGCAACTATATTTAGCCTTAGGTAAATGGAAAATTAGTACTAAAGTGGTTCGTACTTTCATCTTATAAGATGCTATACAAACTTTCGTTGATGTTAACCTTGGTAAACTTTTAGCTGTGATGGTAGTTTTGGGAAAGTTTAGAGCAGTGCATTGTTTCAGATGGTGTGCAATGTTCAGCAAAGGCCATATGCTAGTTTTCATATTCCAGAATGCACTGCACAACGAAATACAAGAGTGAACGATTACCCTGACTACTGAAGTTTTAGGCCATAAGTTACCACTTTCCATGGAACTCCGGGGTGTAGCGAGTAGCGTTGCATACTGAGGCTCGTTCACAGGCCGCCTAGGGGTCTGGTCCACTCGGTTCGAATCCTAATCGTGGCAGCCAGTCCACGGTTAACCCAGCTGTTCATCCTCTCTTAAGGAACTAGTGGATGAAATGGGTACCTAGCTTCATAATGGCATTGTTTCCCGTAAAGCGTTCGTCTGTCATTTCCCATGTAGCTATATATATATATATATATATATATATATATATATATATATATATATATATATATATATATATATATATTAGAGAAAGGGAGAATGAAGTAGTTTGTCCAAGACGCCTCATACAAAGGTACGGATGACTGTTCTTCCGTATCGTCTAATTTCGTGTATAATTTACCATCGCTCGACTTGGGAGGGAGTGTCAGCAGTAGCTCGAAATATCTTATTGAGTCACACAGGATATCCTCTATCCTGTATACAGCGTACTAACCCAAGGTCAAAGTAAACATGTCCATCCCCTTTGGTAGGACTTGAATCCCAAGATACTGTTAATCCTCTGGTAAGTCTTGATGTAAAGGATGCGTCTTCATCTCTCGATTGACAATAGAAGTACTTTAATCAGCTAGAGGTCCTATATAATGACTCCTATTGCATACATAGGACCGATCTTTCCCTGTGTTTGTGGCTCTGACGTAGACGGGACGCGTTGTGACGTGGCGCCCCCTGATAGGCTTAGTGTTGAGGTCGCCTCCCATGGGCGGGGAGGCGACAGCTCTCTCCCTCTCTCATGCCTGAGACAGGTCGTCTCAGAGCGCGTCGAGCACCTCTCTTGCTCACACGGGTTTTCCTTCACTTGTGAGTTGTGTTTATCTGTTGCCCTTTTTTTTTTTTTCATGAAAGTTTCTGGTCGAATGGAGTTAAGAAATGGAAAAAGAACTCCAAGCTGTGAATAGTGTTTGTATGAAAGTGGTTACATTCTGTACGTACCTCATCAAACGTTCATTATTGTGAAAAGTTTTGGAAAAAATGTATTCTGTTCTGAGAGTTATTTAGTAGTCATAAGTAGATGGGAGATAACAAACGTCTTGTGGTAGCGACTGTGGTGAGTTATTGCCGCAAGTCTTCGGGATCAACACGTGAAATGTAGTGTATTGGTGAATAAGTAACTTGATCACATTTATAAACCATTTAAGGATTTTTTCCTTTTTGCGCACCATATTAAAGAACCAGTGTGTCATTACATTCGTGTATTAAAGGAAACCATAAACATTTTTTGTTTGGGGTTCCTGTATGCATTTAAACCAGTGGACTGATATGATGTAAGTAAACTCTGGTACAGCAAGTCGTCCAAACAAATTCATATGATAGACCCTTTTCCTTAAATCTCTTTTTATTTGATTATTCGGTAACCATTAGGCAAGAGGTAATCATCATTAGTAATAGTGTTTTTATTATATATATATATAGATTTTCCTGTGCAACATTTGTATGCGGTTAAGTTCCGAAGTTGTATGTAATGGTTTTTATTAATTTTACTGCGATTGTTTCAATAATTTTGTTGTAGTAATTTGTGAAAATTGTTCTGAAGCATCATTTTTGCGTTAATGATAATGCTTGGATTGGTTCGATTTCGGTTGTAGTTTGTCTATACTTTTGTACTCCTCTAACCCTGGGCAATTTAGTTATACTTTATTTATTGTGCATTACAGGAAACTTTTCTGACATGGCGTAAAGTTTCCCAGAGTAAGACTTCATCAGAAATGTCTAGATTTTAACTGCGTCATTGTTTTGTCGTAATTTGTCTGGGACTGCAAGGTAAGGCGTTTGCTGTATGAGGAAGCTTGCGGTAAGGTTTGGTGTTTGCTGTGTGAGGAAGCCTACTACAAGGTTTGGTGTATGCTCGATGAGGAAGCCTTCTACAAGGTTTGATGTTTGTTTGATGAAGTCTTGTATTACAAGGGTGTGGTTAACTGGACAGGAAAAGGCCGAAGTGACTCTTGAGAAGGAAAACAGTTGCAGCCACAGCAGACTTTTCACTTTCATGATACTGCTTATTGTTGAAACTTAATGGCGACATCATGAATGAATAGATTAGCGATTGTTTGGGCTATTGCATCTACACACAAAACCTGCAGGGTACAGTGAATTTTTAATATTTGATAGAGTAAGAGGACGTCTCCATTAAACAAATGATTAGGTATGTCCAGGAATTGTGTACATGACTTGCATTTGCTTTGTGTGGACGAAATGCAGCTTGATTTATGGTCAACAGGCGCTGAGAAAGATGGTTGCGACTTTGGTCATCTTTTTGCTCTACCTGTTACAGGATGACTCTCGCGGCATAGCATGTCATATGCCAAGTTTGGAGTATATATATATATATATATATATATATATATATATATATATATATATATATATATATTAATCGTAATCAAGTAGGTGAGGTGTCGGTCTGAACATGACTTGTGGAATAAAGTTGGTTTCGCACCAAACCTTCCTGATTCGACTTGACCATTGTTTAAATGGTGGGGAGTTGGCGGAACGGAAGACAAAATTATAACCTTGAGCTTGTATACGCAGTTCTGTTAATGTTTCTTCCATATACTTTTCCTGTGCAGGGTATCCTTGAGGTGTGAGCTTTCTCATCGTTGAATGAGCATATATTTATACGTAACTGTTTAATAGTCCTGTAAACATTAACTCGTTTGAAACTAGGATATGAAAATATAGCAGCCAACATATCCACAGGCTGTATAATCGGTCCTTTTCATTGTATTGATAGGAAAGTCTTAATATGGTCGAAGTCCTTGTGATGTACTTTATCATGGTGCGAAGAGTTAAATGCTGAAGCAGTTTATTTTCGTTTGTTTGCAGGTTGTAAGGTAGGCAGCGGTGGGCAGCATGGGTCGGGGCGTGGAGATGACGGGCTGCGGCAAGTGTGTCCGTTTCCTCATGTTCGGCGCCAACTTCATCATCTGGGTAGGTGGATGTCTGGTTCCTTGATCTTTTAGGACAATGTGTTACATTAACAGTGAATAGACATACTTTTTGCATTTCTCCCTACGTAATGGTTCGGAGTAGTGCGATGAGAGTTTAAGGTTGATTTGAAAGTTAGGTATTAAGATTTTGCAATTTCAAATGTTCACTTTTCATTTAAGTTCAAAGGAATGCCTATTTCAAAATGCTCAAGGTATTATGTGCTAGACTGCAAAACATTGATACCCCCCCAAAAAAATACTTATACATATTCTCTTATTGATGTTCATCGTATCTTGGCTTGGCAGCTGGCAAGCATAGCAATACTGGTGCTGGGAATATGGACAGTTGTAGATCGTCCTTACCTGGAACAGCTCCTGGGGAATGACATGTACATGACTGCAGCGTACATTCTCATTGCCACTGGCTGTATCATCTTTTTCGTCTCCTTCCTCGGATGTTTCGGCGCTCTCAAGGAGGTCAAATGCATGCTTCTTATGGTAAGAGTGCAGGACTGGTCTTCAAATTAGTTAATATTTTGTAAAGAATGCAGTTTGAATGAACAAGGCATTGTTTGGATTGTTCACTGCACCTAGGTACAAATCCTAATGGGATTTTGAATTGGAAATCTTGTGCTATAGATATCAAAACGCACATGTGATCATACCTTTGATATTTTGGATATCATTCTTGATAACTTTGGTTAAAATAGCAATTACTTTGGTGACCTTTTCTAAATCATCCTATACCGTATGTGGCCTCAATGATCATTAAGCTCAGAATTCGCAATAATCCATTTACCATATTCCTCTTTTTACAGTACTTCATTATTGTCCTGCTGCTCTTCATTATCTTGTTGATCGGTGGAATCTTGGGTTACGTGTTCAGGGATAAAGCTGAAACCACTGTGAATCATGCCATGATGAGTGCCATGAAAGAGTACGAGATAGATTCTACAGAACCAGTCACCAAAGCTTGGGATGAAACTCAGCAGGCTGTAAGTCGGGGACTCGTTGTTTTATGCTAACATATTTTCACGTTATTGGCAATTGTAACTGCACAAAAGGCATTTATTGCTTTTCGTAATGTATTGTCCCTATAATTTATTAATCCAGGTTGTTGGATGCATGTCATAGTTCATTTCAGATGTATTATCTTCTCGCATGGTGTACGTACTGAACGTTTAATTAGTACGAACGTTTACATGTTCTCTTGCATTTCCTTGATGTCTTTAAGAGGTAGTACGCTAAGCAACACGAAAAGTAGAATTAGTATGCTGGGTATATTCTGTATTAGAAACTTTGACGTTTTTCTCGGCGAGATTATCTGTTTTTCATCTGCTTTAGAGATGCACGTGGGAAACTGTGTGTGCTGCCTTTCACAGTAATGGGAGTAATATAATGGCGTAGTAGTCCTTAATACCTATTGTTTTTGTGGATTTCCAGATGGTAAATATCATTGCAAAGTGATCTAATTACTATTGGAAGTCTGACAATTTTATTTTTTCATTTCTACAGGATGCAACTTTTACGTTAAATGTTTGCAGCCCATAATGACCTTCCTCTTAGGTCGCTAGCTGTCAAACCCAACAAACTGACAATGCACTGGGCAAAAGTGTATTATTTGTGGCCGTCTAGGATTATTTTAAAAACGATGCAGATGGAATAGATTTAAGCTTCTTTGGTGTTTATCGACCGAGTTAAAAAAGGTGGAAAGATGAGGAGAGGGAATTCTCTACAGTTTTGCTGTTACAGGAAAGGGGAGATATAATTTGCCATTCCTTGAGAAGTTTGTTTTCACACGGGAGCAGCAGTTAGGAAGTGCCATAAGTGTGCCTTAGGACTTAAGGAAAATGAGTTACCCCAACTATGTGAACAGTACTTGGTCAAACTATGAGTCTATTAGTATGAAATAGCTACTCCAGAGCAGACTGGGATATTCATTGTATGGTTTCCAGAATAGTGAAGGATACGGCTATGTCCATTGTTATTGCAGAGATGAAATGTAGGATTAGGAAATTTAAAAGGAGGAACTAAAAAGATTTGGGAACACTGATAGGATTTACATTTTTTTTTGCACTTCATTTTTTTCCAGGTTGCCGTTTTCCCCATTATTTGTAGGAATAAAGAAAATTGTGATTGCTTTTTGGGCACATTACTGATTAGACAGTGGCATCATGCTTGTAAAGGGAAGCAGAACAGTATCAAATTTATATGAATTTTTCCTGATTCTTGTCTTTGGCCACATCATTTTCATTAAGGGGTTTGTCTTCTACACAATGTTTTGCAAAAACTTTTACACAATATTTGCTATTCATCGTAGAATAGTGCGTGTATCAGTTTCTCTGAACCTTCTCATTAGCTTGCAGTTGTTGCTTCTTTAACATTTTATAGTTTTGAGTTCTTGAGTGTTTTCTAGCATTACTAGCTGCAGGTACGATGCTGCACAGAATGTTTAACTTCTAAAGCAAATGATTACATATTTTCAAATATTTTTTTCAGATGAAATGCTGTGCCATTAACAATCAGACAGAATGGGCAAGATACAACAGTGAATTTTCTTCCTCTAGTATCCAGATTCCCAAATCATGCTGCAAGATAAATGATGAGACAGGAAAGGTAGGTTGTACCTTTGATTATAATGCTGGTATTTGGGTTATAACTAAACATGAAATGTAAGTCATTTAAGGCACTTATAACTAATAATTTGATATGAATATAACTACTGCATCACGATTAATACAATACCTTTTACCATAGTTTTGTGCATTGTGGTGTAACTAAAAAAAAGAAATTAAATGGATTTTTTTTTTAGGTTAATATTAATTGGTAGGTAACATAAATTCTATTGTTGATACTGTTAAGGGATTTTTGTAATGGGGTTGCTCATTTTGCAATAAAGAAGGTATGAACCAATGGTCTGAAGTAAATGTGGGATTGAATCAAGGCTGCTTGTTGCCATAATCTTATGTTTTCTGTGGATGGGGCACAAATTCATTGTAGTGAAATAATTGTGCAATACCAAACCATGATGAAACAAAGTGGTAGTTACCACAGTTGTATGCAGATAATTTTATTGTATTGGAGGAGTTGGTGGAATGGTGCGTTGGTTTGCTAAAGCAGGATGCCTGTTTTTGAGATGTTTCATTATTCATTGTTTGAATGGTTGGAAAATTCCAAACGCCTTTAGATATTTTGAAAAGAATCCGGAAAGGCTGGAATTGAGGGTAGCCTTTCATAGGAAAAGAACTGGTGGTGCACTGAAATGGCTCGTGAATGGAAGGAATTTGAGCATTGAACAAGAAGTTTGCATGGAGTTCATGTAACTGCCATGATTGATGGATGTTGAACATTTTATCAGAAGGTAGGGCAGGTAAAGAATAAGAGCAGTTTATAATTATGAGGATAGGGTAAAAGATGAAGATGAGTTTGTGGAATGAAAAAAGAAAAATGCATTTATGAAAGTGTTTGAAATTGATTTGGTAATTTAGTGTATTAAGGTACATGGAGATGAATAGATGCATTGACAAAATTTGGGTCAGAGATTCAGAGATAGTGGAGGCAAAGATGGTTGTAGATTTCTCATTGCATGCATTGGAATCCCTTTAGTGTGTGATGGTGTGGATAACTTTGCTTTTTCTTGAAACCTCAGATTTGTGTACCGAGTGAAAAAGTAAGAATTCCAGGGTTCATATAGAAGTTCATGTCCACATACATTAGACATGGTTGAGGATGTGCATGTGAGTAAAGCTATATGCACGAAATCCATCTGAAAGAAATTATTTGTTACAGGTATACAGATGGCTAAATATTTTTTTCTCGCATACACTGGGAATTTGCTCTTTGAATCTGACCATCTCTCCATGGTACACTTCTCCACATACCTTCATCTGTACTACCACATGTTTTTTTTTTTTAAACTATTCGCCATTTCCCGCATTAGCGAGGTAGCGCTAAGAACAGAGGACTGGGCCTTTTTTGGAATATCCTCACCTGGCCCCCCTCTGTTCCTTCTTTTGGAAAATTTAAAAAAAAAAAAAATGTATCTTCAGTATATCATTTGTGTGTTCTAATGGCCATGCACTGTGTAAGATACTTTAATTGTATACCAAACGTTATCTTCAAATAACATTTTCTATCCTTTCTCCTCTGTCTCATCTGTTTCAGCTACACTGTAAAACTATTTGGCAATTATTGTTTCACATCAAGAGTAGGAACAAGCATTCGATGAAGCATTATACATACACTTGCAAGTTTTCCTATTTGGTAGAGCTTTAGGTACCCCTCCATCTCCGTCATAACTGTACTGTAGTCCAGTTTTTGAAAAAATTTGCCCTTATCCAAAGTGTTACTTTATGCTTTTACTCTTTAAACCATTTACTTATTTTTCATAGTGCATTTCTCATCATACTTAGATCTTTTGTATGAAACAGGAATTTAAGATTTAAACTTCATTTTTCAGGCATTTGAATGTCAGAGGGCTCCAACATCAAGCAATTCATATACTGATGGCTGTTTCTCTAAAGCTACAGAGTTTGTGGAGGATCATGCACTCATCATTGGTGGTGTTGGCATTGCAGTTGCAGTCATCATGGTAAGAATGATAATGGGAATGAACAAGAAAGGCATTAAGAAACTCTGAGCTTTAAGGTTACTTGGTCATTGTGCAAACTGATGCAAAGCTTTTATTTGATGTGCATATTTTTATTTCCCATGGGATGGCCAAGAAATTCACTTTAGTACTTAGCATGCATTATTTTTTGTCTCGTGTGATGTTCATATTCGTCATATTTTGTAGAACTTAAGTCTTCATGATACACATCCAGAACAACATTGTGTAAGTTTTGTAGGTGCCGATAAGATTTTGATCATACTTTCAAGAAATGTTCCTTTAATTCATGGATAATGTGCAGGGATGATTGTGAGTTGCATAATGGCACTATCAACATCTTGCTTCTTTTTTCAGTGATGTAGATTTTGTTTAGCAAAGTGTTATCTTCATCAGATTTGAGGATTCATTTCATTAGTCTCTTTCAAAGATGGAACTAAAGGGTATATCCCTACTCAGATTAATGTGTATCCTTTACTTACTGTTACTTTGCCAAGTTTATTAAACTTGTTGGGTGACACTACTTGCAAATTTTGTTTCTGGCTCTGAAGAATCTTTTTTTTTTTTTTATGTTGTATTCATCTGCCACACTTACCTTTTAAGTAGTTAACATTGTTAAAACTTTTATTTCTTCAAACTGCCCAAGATCTTTTAATTTTGTTGATCCTTGGGTTGCTCAGGCATCAGCATGCATAAGCACTTTATACTACCTTTAATGAAGCTTTAGTATAGCAAATTGTAGTGCCTGATAAAAATTGTAAAGGCTTTCCAATTACCATTGATTTACCATACATATTTAGGCATCTCCTTACAGCATTACAGAATAACTTTAAAGGTGCACATATGTAGGTACTCAAAAGTCGTGTACTAGAAAATTTCTCCATTGTCGGAGTAAAACTGCAGCTTTTGAAGTTTTTCTCTTGCCTGTGGATCTTTAGAAAATGAGAACTTTGGTATGGCATATAGTTCATTAAGAGGTTTTAGTAAAGGATAAAATTGGCTGTTAAATGCAAATCAAAATGCCTTTTAAAACTAAACTTGAAATTTCTTTTACAGGTACTTGGATTGGTATTCTCCATCGTCCTCTTCAAGCTGATTAATTAATTTGCATCACAGGGTGGAAATGTTGGAGCACAGCTTGAATCTCCCGATTTGATTAAAAACATCTTGCCTGCAAGTTAGGAATCCTTATTTTTGTATTCGTTTGTATTTCTCCTCCTATCAGAGTAGTCAATGCAGAATATTCCTCGGATTGTAGTTGACAATCTCCTTGCTTCCAAGTACTGAAGACCTATCTGGAACAATTCGTAGTCGAATCCATTTTGCCTTTGATTTATAATGAAGTGGCCAGCCATTTGCTAGCACTGAAGACTAGTGAAAATCTTTTCATCTTTCCCATTGTATGTACTTTAGCCCTCTTGAGTGTAAATGTGAGTTTCTTGCTACTTTACGTAATTCCACTTTGTGTGAGCAATCCATGGGTTACCAATTTTTATGTAATATTGAGATTGAGCAATCCCCCTCTAGCTATGTCAAGTAGATATATCTACCACTTTGACTAAGAACTAGAACGAGATGATCTAAACCCATTAACACATGGAAAGGAAACCAGCGAGTGAAAATTATGGGGCAAGGATGTTTATGAAAATTGTAGAGTAGAATTCCAACTCTATATAATTTAATAGTCTAATGAATTCTCCTTAATGCATTGATGTTAATACTGTAGTGCCAGCTTTGCGTATAAAGGAATCAAGGCTGTATGTAAAAGGTGAAGCATCCAGCAATTAATTAGCATGGTATTTACTAGAGTGGTTGAATGTCACTGAATTGTTACTAGAAGGAAGTCCCATAAAAGTGATTCAGGGAAAGTGTTTTTCTTTTATGTGAAACATGGTGAGAATGGCCATAAATCTTGAATTTATTCTAAGCTTCTTCCATTAGATTTTTTGTTTTAAGGTTTGCTGTTTTCACATATAGAAGGTTCATTTTCAAAAAAAATTGCTGTACTCTGTATTCCTGTAATAAAAGTAAACTGCTTTTCAGCAGTTGTCCATTTTGCACAGAAGAATTACTCTCCCAGTACAGAAAACTTTATGAAGATTGAAGTTCTTTATGCTGTTTTTCCATTTGCATAACATTCCTCATCTTGTTTGGCTGTTTTTTAGGTGGCCTCCTGGAACATGAGCAGTCATCATAATTACATTTTCCTGTAACATTAGTCCATTTTTCTTTTATTTAAACTAAGTATATGGTTTACCGAAATAGTTTTACTAAATCCCAGAAGCAATTTGTGCACCTTTACCTAGCTCCAAACCTGCTGTATCCTATGATCATTACTTTGTTACATTTCAAACTGCTTTTCCTTAGATTTTCAGTTTTCTCTGCCCTATAAACTGTTTAAGCCCTTTCCACATTTCCTTTAAACTTTAGTGTTTATTTTGAAGTTCTCAAGGGGTGTGGTTGGTGTTATAACAAGTTCATGAAACTAGGGGCATTACATAGAATAGAATATACTGAAAATGTCTGGCAACTTATAAAGAATTTCGTGTTTGTGCCATTTTTTTTTTTTAGCTTTGGTTGTTTGATTACTTAGGATTATAACATTTATTGTTCGATAAATTTCCCATTTTTTTCTAGTATTTGGTGGAATATTTCCTGCTTGTAATCTTTCCTAGCATTGACATGGGAGAAGTAATGAATAGGTTAACTTTTCTGTTATTGATAACTCTCACTCGTTTGACTACAAATTATTTACATGTTCGTTAATTTTTTTTTTTTATTTGCTGAGGAATTTGAATTTTCAAATATTTTTGTTGGAAACAAATGGTGGCTCCTTTTCACTTAATGACTGGGAAGACAAGTATGCTTGATTCATCATGTGGTTAGAGCATTACTGTTTGGTCAACACTATGGAATTTATCAGAAACTGAAATGGTTGGAAGGCTGGAAGTGCTTTCCATGTTTGAGTGTGGGAACTTTTTTTTTTTTTTTTTAAATTTTTACTCATGACAGTAGAACTATGTATGTTTGTATATCTTTGATTTTGGTTACCAAAAAAGGTCTTTTTAGTTAAAATCATTAATTCTTAAATTTTTGGACTAATACTTTACTAGAGTGACATGCCATTTATAAAGTTGAGCACATTCTTTTATTTGTCTTCTAGAATTTGCATGCTTAGTTTCTTCTGAGTAATGTTAAGAAAACTTGTAACAAACAATTTTTGTCAGTTTGCATTTAGTCTTGATCAATTGCTTATAGACTGACAGCACCAGCTGTTTTAAATGAAGTCATTTCAGTTTGTTAGGGTTCAAGAACTATTTAACGGGGAAAGATGGTTTATTGGTCTTCTGTATATTGTTCAAGCGTACAAAAAGTGACCACCTGATGCATTTAAAGCTGGAGGCCATAAAGTAAATCATAGAAGGTTACTCACTACAGTATATATAAAAAAAAGCATGCTTGATAGGCTTATTCAGAATTTGTATATAAAGTAAACGTCTGGTTTAATAGAATGTGGAAGATAACTTTTCACTATGATGAATTGCAGTCATATAATGTGGAAGATAACCTTTCACTATGATGAACTGCAGTCATATTGCATGAAAGATATCTGTATCCACTGATAGCACAAGCAAGTTTTTTGACAAAATGGATTAAAGATTTAGTGCAGGAAGATCAAACCTGTAAACCTTTCAGTGACATTAAATCTAATGCATAGGTCAAATCTACTTTCAACAAGCTTTATGTGGAGGTCGACAAACACGAAGTTGATTCTGGGCTATTTTCCAACCTCCAAAACTGGTACCTCGCATTGCTTTAACTGTGACCTATGGATTCCAAAGTGTTACTTTAAATCCTTAGGTGCGTGTAGTTGGCTTTGTGCAAATTGTTACAAAAGTACAAAATATGGCAGTGTAGGACAGCAACACTTTAAACATTTATGTACAACCAGAAGTGGTAATGGTTTTGCTTTAGACTCCTCATTCTTGACTTGAACAATTTGGTTTTAACATCAGTCTTGTGGGGCTGGTGGGATCTGTGTTTGTGCTTAAGCAGTAACCCAGAAGACCCTTGTCCATTTTGCAACTTTGGAAACAAATAATACAGTATAAGTTTGACTTTTTGCATCCCGAATTCTGCTTTGTGGAATTATACTTTGTTTACTGAAGGCACTGCAAAGTTGTGCTTCATTCTGTAAATGTTCTACACACTGTTTGTGTGTGCAGTCAGTCTTGTGATATGTGGGAGACATTGGCACAATTGTTTTGATTCGGTGTATGAGATTTTTAGACTAAGGATAGTATGTAAATTCTCTGTTGGAGATGGTTGCTTTCAGCGAGATGAAACTGAAGCACATTTGGTAGGTATGTGGTGAATTTTGAAAATGATGTGCTCTCTGTAGGGAAAAAAGTTGTGTAATCACATCAGTCAAAAATTAAGAGCAGTATACATCGTAAAACATTATACTAGGACTGTTTGTAGTACTTTTTTATTTCATAATTTCTTGGTACCAAGCATTAAAATGGTTCCTTTTTTTTTATTCTCTTTGAAGTTGTGATTTCACAGAATTGTGTACACGAGCACAGTTTTATATGTATAGTTGTCGGAAGATTTTTTTTTTAAGTTCAGGCCAAATCATCATAGAACAAGGCAATTATATTTCATAGATGTGGATCATCTGTACAGGAATGCACTTTTTGGGTAATTTTCAGGACTGGGGTACAACTTTTTTCTTGTGTATACTGTGCAGAATTTACCTTTTTGGGAAAGTATTTTTTCTCGTATATCAGCAGTTCTGTGAAGTTGTGATGTACACAACTTTTGAGCTGCATGAGTGCATGTGCACCTTCCCTTGTTCAGCAACTGTGGTTTCAGTTTGTTCATACTCTTAATATCATAGATGTTAGGGAGATAATGAAGTGGAAGCCCACATCAAAGGCAGAACCTTGGTGGTAGAATCATTAGCTGAAGATACCAGTTCAATAATCTCTGAAGCCTGTTCCCTTCCTCAAATGAGTGCCTATGATATTCTCAATTACCTAAAACACTAAATTTTCTTTTTCATAGCAGATTCACATATAGCAGAAGTAATGTTTGAATAGTTATTTTGGAACTTTTTCCTGGTCTTATCCCAAAGCATGAAATGCACTCTCAAATAAAAATCTTGATACTTTTACGTTCAAGCTGATTTCAGTTTGTGTAATTTACATTTTTTGTTCCAGTTTTATGGAATGTCCCATTGCATAATTTATCTTAGGGATACTGAACAGAAACTGCTTGTATTACAACTGGTTAGCCTTACCTGTCTTAAATAAATGGTTTGTGGAATCTTGTTCGAAATATTGATAAATTGGCAGGTGAGGGTTTCTGGTATGAGGTGTGCTTGGATGGCACAAAGAAAACCCAGAACCTTGGAAGATGTTTAATTCAAAATTTTCTTTATGGAATTGCAGTCTTTCCAGGTTAATGAATTTTTTTTGAGACTCTCTAGTTAAGACAGCTATTGAGGTTTTCTGGTAATGTACAGGCCAAAGCTTAGAATAGTAAATTTTTCTTTTGCTTTAAGTGGTTGCCAAGTGTAATTTTGCAGTTGTTTTAGGACTGTATAATGCATTCCGATCAGATCTGGGATGTTTGTAACCCAAACATTTTTTAGTGGATCAGGTACTCTTGTAGGCTCTGAAAATAATATTGACATTGTCCAAAGATTTAAGTATTAATTGTATTAATAAAATTCTTACTATTTTTCATAAATACCTTTGAATAGTCTGCATTTACAAAGCAGTTGTGCCTTTTAATGTCAAATGAGATTATATTTTCACTTGTGTAAAAACTGTGCGCCATTAGTCACATGTAATATATACAAAAATAAATATTTCGACATTTATTTTTCTGTAAAGGACCCTTTGTAATCCTTTATTGCACTCTTGCCCACATTGAGCATGGGGTGCACAATAAATTGCTGCTGATTGCAACAAAGTTGAAGAAAGTCGGTGTTGATTAAATTTTTTGTGCATGAATGCCACATTCATGGTTCAAAAATGCACATTCCAGTGCTCTTCTAAAGCAATGGGAAAACTGGTGGTGGTATAGCCAACAGCAGAAACCAGCTAATTTGGGATAGCCTTGCATATATGCTTAGTAAGGTAGACTGTGTTCTTGTCTCATTCCTCTGTGTGAGCAAGACTTTTAAACTAAGAGGAGATCCACTATTATATAATTTACTTGGAATTTTTTTGGAAGAATATAAAAAGGTGTAGAAAAGTGCTAATTGAAGGAATTTCTAATTACTCTTGCATAGTAAATTAAAACAAAAAATATAAAATAAACACCACAAGCAAATGAAATAAAAGTAGGATTATAATCAGAAGCATTCACTCTGGATCTTAATTCTTTAAATAAAATGTTTACAGTTATATACATACCAGTACCTACACATCTAAACAGATAATTCATCTTTTCCAATTCTCTACATGTCATTACTTTTTAAAGATTTCAAGTTTTTTCATACTACATGTACATTCTGCATAGCATACCTATTTTTTCATCATCCCTCATCACTGTTTCTCATTCTTTTTCTTCCTTTATTGGCACTTCTTGTGCAAAAACATGGTCTCGGAAATTTGGAAATTGTTCCCATGGTGCTGATAGGTCAAACTTGCGGAATTCCTGTGCAAGTTCTAGAGGTTCCACTACCACTCGTTTAGCCTCGTCATCATATCGAACCTGAAAAATATTTGGTTTGAAACTTCCTGAGGAAACTCCACAATTCATACTTAAATGGAACGGCATAACACAACAGACCAAATTTACATTTTTGGTTACTAGATCGTGGAGACATTTAAATATATAACCAAACACATAACAGATACCATTACAACTAAGGAATCACAACCAGGAGTTAACCAATCATAATCCGACTATCAAAAGAAATTGAATATTGCCTTGCACCCCAGAAAAGTACCACACCTATCACAATTCATTAGACTGATATGGCCTAAATTTGAGCTAAAAATGAGTGACATTCAAATGCTCGACTGAACTTTGACCAGATAGCTATGGAGTTCAACTACATAGAAAACCAGTTATACTAATGGGCAATAATTACTCTGAAAACTTTACAGCTCTAGAAATAAGTTTGAATATTTACATTTGACTCTTGCTGATTTTTTGTTACAAGTCAAAGAAAAACCTAATAGAATGAAACTCTTCCAAACCATGCTTCTTTCCAGATATTCCTATGTAAAGGAGATATGAAATATAAATGGCAACTTTCTGAAGGGCATTTTCAATCCCTCATTTTCCGAGTGTCCATTTGGCCTTTCCATATAAAAGCTTTTTTTTTTCTTGCAAAAAATGTATTCATAATACATTAAATGTGGGTAAATACACATGGCCCTTAGCAAGTATTCTATGCTGGCTATAACTATGACAAATATTTCAAACCATCAAATCATGAATGCTCATACCTCCATGATCAGAAATAATATCTGCATGATTTATAGTGAAAAGTAATAATTATTTTGCAAGTATTATTGATGCTCTTTGATACCAAATAGTATTATAATTGCATGCACAATTCTAGATCCCTTTCTATATGAATTTCCTCAGTTGTCTTATTGAACTTGAAGCCAAACACAGTAAACTTAGTTTATTTCATGAAACCCATTTTTGATGCGAGGAACTACAATAATTTTAAAGTTTAATGAAAGTAGAAAACATGTACATAATGTACTGCATTTGGAGCAAATGCACATACCTCTACATAACCAGATAATGGGAAGTCTTTCCTGAATGGGTGACCCTCGAAACCATAGTCGGTGAGAATTCTACGGAGATCTGGGTGGTTGGCAAAGAAAACTCCAAACATGTCCCACACCTCCCTTTCGTACCAGTTGGCTGCTTTGTGAACCTATCATAATTAAAAGATGAGAAAAAATAATTTGAATCTTTGACGTACCGAACAACTAACCTTTTACTTGGTCACAAAATCTGATCAGCTCAAAGTTATAATTAAGAGCAGTTTAGAATTTTCCATGGCACATTCCTAACGCCTCTGAAAACCATCCATGACTGAGAGGACTGACTGTGTGATCTACAGAAGCATGTAGGAAGCCATGAGAAGTGATCAACCAAAAGAGTTGGAGAGATGTATGGAATGAAATGCTGATGGCAAGTGGTATTTCAGATGATACTACAGAAATATGTTTGCTGCAGTGCAGGCATTCTGTTTATGGGTCAGTGTATATGGGTAGGGTGGGAGATAATTTGCTCAATCATTGAGAATGGAGAACATGAGGGCTTCATTCCCTCCACCATCCGTATCAGAGGAATCCAATCATTCCCTTTGGTGAACATTGAAATCCCCAAGGTAGAGGATTTCAGCTTGTGAGTGAGAGGATGTCAGTCTCATGGCAGAAGTTTAGATAGTTCAAGAAAAAAGCAAAACAGGAAAAGTGTGGTAGTTGGAAGACAGACCTTGAGCCACATAACATCAAAGTTTGGTAACTCAAGGTCATGGAGGTGTGCAACAAGGTGTTGAGTTAGAATAAGCACAAACACCACCTTTGAAATTGGAATCGTGAGTGTAGATTATGGATATAAAGAAGGGACTACTGAGAGCATTAGACAACTGTGTCTGAGTGAAATAAGATATTAGGAGAGGTAAACATGCAGAGTTTAAAGCAAGTTTTTCAAACTTTTGGTTGTCATACTTTCATCATAATTATATTAGTGTTCCTTTTACAATTCTGACATTTTCATTCACTTTTTCATTAAACATAACTATACCAAAACTCATCCATATGATCAATTCAATAACAAAAATGTATTGCCAAACAGTGAATTAACAATGACTACTACTTACACTGCAAAGGCTGTCAACTGGAGTTAACTCATCTGTGTATGTCTTCACACGGATCCTTTTATTATAACGCACTGAGAGAAGGTTGTACACCACCTGAAAAGGGAATACATTTGAATGGACACTCAAGTTTCAACTAAGAAAATCAATCACAAAAAGCAAAAATTTTAATCGGAGGTTAGAACCCTAAGTAAAACTGAGGCAAAAAAAAAAATTTTAGTTTTCATTGTGGTAAAAATATATCTCAATAAACACCTACTTCAGGTAGTATGTGGTATGAAATGCTAAACAAGCATAGTATTCAACCCAAAAGATCTCAAGATCATGGTAAATAAGCTAAAACTGTTAGCACATTCAGTTTCTGAGCACTGGTTTTCTTTGTAAATGTTTCTTACTAACCTCAAAGCGGTACGACCTGGTTGGCACATCAACGCCACACAGGTCAGACAAACATGTATACTGTGCATTTGTATGATCCTTCAAGAAAGACATAACTGGAATAACACCTTCTGAAGCTATCAACACTTCCAGTTCATTTCCTGATGTAATTTGAACCTGTAATCATGAATTATCATAAATACAATATAATTACTGGAATAATTTATTATATAGGCATTCAAAAATACTCCTGAATTAAAGCCCTGATATGGGAATGGTTCAGTTTTACCCTTGAACAAGTTACTAAAACTTCTACTTGGATTAGGTTTGAATATGCCAAGTGCATGTGCCAATCTAACCTAACTCAGCAACCAATGAACTACCAACACAAAAGTAGGCAGGTAGGTATGACATTTTGGGAGGTAACATTGATACAAATCTACTCTAGAAATTCAGTTACTCCACTACTATTTCAATTCTGCCCTTGGAAAGTAATATGTAAGCTCATTCAGGGAGTGCTTGAAACTGCTAAATTTTCTGGGTAAACTTTTTTTCTGCCAGGAAATTACTGATTTATAGATAACTGGGGATAGGGGAGAAAAAATACTTCCCCATATTCCCTGTGTGTCGTAGAAAGCAACTAAAGGGGGTTGGAAACCCTCCCCTCCTGCATTCCAATTTCTAAAAAGGGAAACAGAAGGAAGAGTCAAGTGGGGAGTGCTCATCCTCCTCGAAGGCTAAGATTGGGGTGTCTGAATGTGTGTGGTTGTAACCAAGATGAGAAGAAAGGAGATAGGTAATATGTTCGACCCCTAACTTTCCCGACATAAGAGCTCACAGCCAATTTTCAAAGTTGATCACATGGAAGGCTGTAACATATCATATGACTAATACTTAAAAGTAAAAGTGAATGGTTGTATTACGATATATCATAGGACTTGTATTGGAAAGTAGAATTGTACAATGGTATTTATAAAACTTCTAGCCCTATAGATAAAAAAAAATTGCTTACAATGAAAATAAGACTTGTAGGAAATGCACAAGATATTGCCTTTTCTCTAAAGTGGTACTTGGTAATATTTTCATAGTGATCAAAGGTACTGTATATGATTCATCTAATTCATATACTATGCAAGTGACATAAGCAATTTATCCCTTATGAGTAGCAAAGTAAAGGGGAGGGGGATACATTGTAGATAATTAAATGCTCACATAGATGAATTGAAAAACCATGAGTAATCCAGATAGCTGTAAATTTCTCTTTGGACAGAGTATTAAGACAAAAGGATAGGATAGCCAAACCTTGTACTTAACAATCAAGGTACAAGGAGCAGGTAATTCTTCTCTTTAAAAAAAATTAACCTGTAAAGTAAGAAAAGTAAATGACATTTCACTGCCAGTATCTCTGGATAAGGCACAAACATTAAAATTATGCCCGATGCCAGTCATATGACTCACTTTTTAAGAACTGTTCTACTATATGCACTGCTTCAATTTGATGGACTCTACTACAGATGCATCATCTGAACCATCTACAAGTGAAACACCTCTGATGTGATGAAAAGTAAAATTAAACATTACTTCAGTACTTCAGACAGAAGGAATGAAAATATCCACATTTAAGTAAGGGTTAAGGAACTGCCAAAGTTACTATGACAAGGCTGAACTTAGTGCATAATTAATCAGAAAGGGAGGTATTGCTTTCACTTTCTTCTGAGCTAAGTGTATTCGTTCTGATACTAAAAAAGTTATGTATGGCAGGAAAATGTTCCGTGAAACTGACAACCATCTAACTTAATCTCTGAATTCATAAGTCACAATTGCCTCCACATGATATATAACACCACAAGACAATGCACATATATCATTAAAGGTAAGTCACCTATAAAACCAGACAACTAGTTGATTCCAGGGAAATGACAATCACTCTGGGTAAAACTGAGCAAGGAAAACTGAAAGCAAGAGCCAGAGCATAATGACCATGATTCTCATATAGACTCTATCAAAACTACTGCAGAAGAATTAATGCTTGGCTCTTGCTTTCAGTTATCATTGCTACATTTTATTTGTATGATGCTAAGGATAATATGATAATCACTTCATCATGACCTTTAAATCCAAGTTCTACTCAAGTCACCACAATATGGAATACAACAAACCTTGAGAAAATGCACTTGTTTGAAGTTTTGTGATGAAATCAGTAGCAAATAATACATGGCCCAGGCACAACTGCATAAAAAAGAACCCAATACTGGATCAACAATATTCTACTCGATTAAAAATAATAATGTTGTCTTGACATCTATTTACCTTCTGAACATACTTCGGAAGACACTCTGCTATATATTGTCCAAACTCGCTTAAAGTTTGCCTCTCAACAGCATCCACCGGTCGAACTGTAGCTAGAAAACAAAATTTTATCTGATAATTTTCTTACAGCACTCTTGGAGCAATTCAGTCTTAATCTCTTACCTACAGTGGTACTGTAAAAGAGAAATTATGGTGGAAGTAATGTTGGAGATGCTTATAACAAGCAATTAAACATCATCACACTAAATGTAGGAACTCAACAGTTGTGCTTTAACCAAGTAACTGAGAACTAGGGTATTATGAAACGATGTAATGTAGCGTCTAATACACAAAATATAGTCATAATAATCTGGTATATTAGTCCTGAATATTACTTTATGCCCACTTCCTGAAGACTGAAAAACTAGGCCAACATATACCACAGACTAATGAGATACTTACGATATAGCTGTGTACTACACAGTCTCACTCCGGCAACACGTGGCACAACTGGAAAAAAAGACACCTACATCAAATGTTTGCTCAAAAGGAACTCTGGTCAACTGGACAAGAACACTTACTCTGATGAAATTCTGGGGTCCCACTCAGCAGGTATGATCTCATGGAAAGGTAGAAAGCACATGGCTGGCCCAGGTGCAAAGTGTACATTTTTTTAAATCATTTGATTAAACTTAGTCAAGAGTATGCTAAGTATGCCATTGCTAACTTTTCTGGGAGAAGTGGCACTGAGATTGTGAGAAGTCATTTACTATAAATAAATTTACAATCTTGTTTTCTAGATGAAAACCTACATGTAGTAATTTTTACTTTTTCCTTATCCTACAATAATTAAAAACTATGTGTCCTACCTATTTTTCCATCAATTAACCCCACAATTCCCGGATGTACATAATCCATTCTACTATCGCTGTGTTTAATGTAGTTCAATAAAATATGATGCTCCACAACTGCTATTGTTTCCTCTCTACTTTAAATCAACACTGCAGAACAAAATATCTCAATATCCAAAGCTAAATTGTTAAATCACCTAAAAGTTTCTTTATCCGTCCAATACTTCTGCTGTTACATCCAAACAATTCCATGGCAGTATTCATTAACTTGCATCCAAATTATATTATAACTAACCCATATCGATTTACATGTGAACATTACATATTCTACATATATAATATATATATATATATATATATATATATATATATATATATATATATATATATATATATATATGCAAAAGTATACTCCATACATCTATATGTCCTCGAGTACCGGTGATAATTACGTAATATTATCATTTTCAATCACTGAAAGTATACCAAATAATTTAACATGATAATAAACTAGTTTGCCTTAAACTTCACCCAAAAAGTGTTGCACTGACTTCCATCGAAAAGCTACCATATAAATATGGGTAATCCTTCATGCGTACTCCACATATAACGGTCCTTGCATTACTCAAAGCTTTCTACATAATTTGAGGACATCCTTGTGTACAATGTGAAGGAGAAACTACTCTCATATGTGCATTATAAAAATATTTATCTTACATATGGGAACGAGCACATACAACGTCATGAATGGAACTTCTTACCAATTTCTTGTGAAATGTTATTAAAGCAAATAAACTACCGTGATTCCTAAATATATCCACTTCTAAATATTTCAATTTGATGGTAAGGTACCTGTTCTAGAGGCATTTTTAGCTGCAGTCAGCAGTCCCCTACACACCGTGGCGGCCATGTTTATCAAGAACAGCTGACCGTGAATCCGGATTCTGAGTTATATGTTTATACTCACCATATATCACTCCCAGAATATTCATGTTATTTTCAATATTTTATTTCGATTTTATTCTTTTACACAATTAAATATGACCAGAAATTTTTTTTTGAACCACCAAGAGTTAGACTCCGAAATTATATTGGTCGGATTCCTAAAGGTCGGTTCTCAGCCGCCCGGCTGATCACCCCCTCCCCCCCTCCGCCGCCGGCGGCTCGGGAGGTCGGTCAGCTGTAAACAAACATGGAGCATCATAATCGCGTGCAAAATTAAACAGGTTTGTTGATAGCTGTTACCTACCTATTCTGGAAGTATACTTACATTACATTATATCCTTATTGGAGTGTTAATGATAAATCCTTGATGTGGCTCACACTGTAATCGAGGTCTTGGATATGTTTACCTTATTAATGACCATCCTGAAATGAAGTACCGTTAACTAGATTTTTATTTATTTATTTTTACGTTTCAGCTAGTGACTTGTTTCCGTAAACGGCGTGGGAATTCCATAGTTGTTGGGTCATGTGGCACGAAAGTTATTATTAGGGTAAGTTAACTATGTCTTTAAAAAAGATAAGAGACTGTAATCTTCGTAACAGTAGACATGTATTAACATGCAAATTGGTGTAGGTAGTAGTAGATGCATGACAGCACCAGCAGATGACTTCGCTATAGGAAGGAATGAGCAACAAAGTTTTGTTGCATATTGAAAGTGATGAAAAATGTGCCTCATAGGGGACTGCATGCTCCAAAATCAGCCCACAAAACAGTTCAATTCTATTCTTTATGTCACCCTTAGATGCAGGGCCAGTCCTTACGTTTTTAGTGCTCTTCCCTTTAACTCACGAGCTCTAGGGTTGGGTCATGTCCCTGGAGAAATGAGACAATTTTGAATGTCTCGAACAGCATTTCCTGCTGATGAAAGGCATCCATATAACGATTGGGACCAGGGAACCTCCTAAGCGATCGGGGCCGTGCCCTCTCACCGTATACCGAGGACCGGCCTTGCTCAGGTGAAGTTCTGGGTCTCCAGTTAAAGGAAAACCTTAAACCCGTATGCCCATTTTTTTTTTTTTTTTTTTAGTGCTTCCGCTTGCAATTACTTCCATGGCCTGTAAGTGACCTTCCATAGTCTTATCAGTGGTCACTATTTGATTTTTGTGTAGCATTTTTATTCAACATATTTCGATGTGATTGGGAAATCCATTATTGTGTTATTAGGTTTCTGGCCAAACTGACTGACCCAAAACGTTTATCCCATGCCGTCTACTCAATAGCCCTATTTGGTAGAAAATGCACTTTTATACTTGTCATTGCATATGAATATGAGCAAAAAGTAGTCAAAAAGTAAATAAGTAACTTCTTAAAATTTTTGATGAAGAATTGTAGTTTATTTCGCCAAGGGAATATCACCCAATTTCTTTGGGGTAGGCCACTCCCAAGGCTTTCTCCATCACTTAGGATAATCCTTTTACATTAGAATAATCCGCTGTCATGGAATATGGATGGAGCGCCGCATTAGTTCTTTTAAATTTTGATTGAATACTAATGGAATATGAACGGTCTAAACTTGATATCCTGTGCTTTTAGGGATTTGATTAAAATAAAGGTTCTTTACTTATCCATTATCTGGTCCTATTTTTTTGTAGCGCATATCAGACTCGCTACTTTGAATAGTTATTGACCCGCAAGGATATTGATTCATAATTAGCGGAGGCAAAGCGTTATTATTATTATTATTAGTAGTAGTATTATTATTATATAGCCAAAGGATCCCTCTTGTCCAGGGGCTCTTGCTGCTTCAAGGCTGCGCTACAAACAGTAGCAGTTAAAGAATAGACTCCTATAATAGAGTGAGTTCTATGAAGAGATTGAACTTCTATCATATAACTTCACCAATCGTAGCGTAACTAGAAGCTATTGAGCCAAATTTTCGAAAGGGCCAAATTATATGCGTGGAGTTGAATGATGACTGTCATGATAGAACCCTAATAAAGAATATTACAATTCATATTGTTTGACAAAAAACAAGGACTCAAAGAGCTAGGCATAAATGGCTTTTCGTTCCCGAGTACTTAGGATGAAGGACCTCCTAGGATTTTGCCCATTTACTATCTTAAAAGATGCCTTTGATTCTCGCTCCCCTCGTCCTCAAAAGATGTTTACTGCTGTTACGAATAGTGCATGGGTGTGACAGATTTTGTTCCACATTTGCCATGTTCTGCAGAGACCATATGGTCTCGTTTCCTATTGGTGAAATGCGAAACTTTAGCATGGGCGACAATTGGTCTGAATAGGTCATTATGCAATATTCGAGGCGTTTTGCACATCTTGAATACTTTCCCTGTTTTTCGAACGACTTAACCCTGGGTATATAGATAAGGCTAGAGTTAAAGAATAATTTCAGGAGTGTCGTGTATTGTAGAGTACATTCCAGGTTAGCTCCGGGTACATTAATTCCGTGGCATTAGTTTTACACGCCGAAGCAGATGTACTTGAGGTTTGTGAATTCATCCATCCCGTGCCTCGAGCCTTCCTTGCCTAAGCCTGAGTGCTTCACGCCTCCGAAGGGCGCCTCGCAGGTGGACATCATCCCGTCATTCACGCCTAGTAGCCCCACCTCCAGGGCCTCTGCCACCCGCCACACTTGACTCAGGTCATTTGAGAAGAAGTAACCTGGTGGAATAAAGGTGAATAGTACCTAAATGATGTCTCTGGGGTCAGACAACTTAAGAACCTCTGTCATTGTCATTAATGATGATGATATAAAAAAGTGTGATGTAGGAGGGGGAAGCTCCTTAGTAAACAAAATTGAGGTGTATATGAAATACTGCCTCCATTTTCGGACACTTTTTCACTAGTGCTCGTGAGCCAGTGGCTGATTAAGGATAGGCTATTTCAGGTTTCCTCCATTATCTTGTAAACATGGAGTTCTTCCAAAGCAGAGCTGATTGCAAATACCTAATTGCTTTTCCCGCCTCAGCGAGGTAGCATTAGGAGCGCATAACAGCTTCATTTGCATACATCCGTCTCTTGCTGTCAAGTATATATTTCTTATACTTACGCAATAAGCTACGCGTCGACGGTATATACGAACCTCCCAGACCCATTTCGGTGGCGTTGGCTAGACGAATCACTTCCTCTTCCGTCTTGAACTTCATTACAGCGGCAACAGGACCAAAGATCTCTTGCTTGCTTATGGCCATGTCCATGTTGACATCCGTGAGCAGCGTCGGGGCACAAAAGAGGCCACCGAGAGAGGATCCGCCGCGGACCACCTTGGCCCCTGCTTCCACCGTCTCCTTCAGTATCTTCTCCAGCTGTAGAGACAGATGTAATGCGAAAGTAGAAAGAAGTTATATCTTCACAATCCTAAAATCAGTTATGGGTCTGAGTGGAAACAAATGTCTTGAATCAATACTAATATAACGTTTGATACAATTGAATTATTGGACTTTATGATAGATTGTTTTCTTCTAATGGTGTTGACCACATGAGTGTGTCACAGACTTATGATAGAAGTATGGTAGTGAGAACTGACCCTGTCCAGCTGGCGTTGGTTGATGAGAGGTCCTTGGTTAACGCCGGGATCCAAACCGTTGCCCACCTTTAAGCTATCCATAGCGTTTGCGAAGCGCGACACGAAGTCGTCGTGAAGTGATTCGTGTACGAAGATGCGGTTGGCTGCAATGCACGCCTATACCCACAATGGATGAAATTATAGTTTTGTAACCTCACGGAGTATCATACCTCAGAATTACCCAGTGGTTTTGTCATTGTGGCAAAAGCTTGAAAGGTAGGCTAATCTGTGTGTGTGTGTGTGTGTGTGTGTGTGTGTGTGTGTGTGTGTGTGTGTAAAGCTTGGCACAGACTCTTGTCGATGAGAGCCAGCCCCTTCACGGGTGTGAGTTCTCAGGGGTGCCATCACTACCCCTGGTCGGCCTTATGTAACTGTAGCCTAGTCTGCTCTATTGGGTGAATGCATGTGTTAAGTGTCAGTAATAGCTGTGTTTGAAAGAAAAAGAATGCAGTGTTATAGACATTATTATATAGGACACTATATCATGTACACTACTATCTGAGGGATTATATGCCACTGTTTCATAGAACGTGAATGGAAATGGCGTTTGAACCTGGCCAGTATTGCGGAACTTGGAGTCCATGGCTGCCTTAACGGCCACGTTTATGTTAGCGCTGGGGAACACGATGAAGGGAGAGTCGCCGCCTAGCTCCAGCGACAACCTCTTCATGGTGGAGCTGCAGCGGTTGTACAGCCACTATAAGATGTGAGGAAACAAACTAGATTACCACTAACGCTCACTAACCACAGGGAAAAGCGAAAGTTAATTTTTTTCCCCCTTCAAAACCGATAGGTTGGTCGATTGTGATTTAAACTTATCAACCGCTGGGGTCGCTAAGGCCATCAATGTCAAGTTACATTCCCCAGCCGAAAAATTGTAGATTTTTATGTAATTCTACGACTACATGCATCTTTGTTGTTAGAGGTAACAAACTGGAGGGGAAGGAATAAGTTTGGGCAAAAGAACCTAAAAGTTCAGCGGAGGAAATGCAAAGGTAGTAGAGAGCAGGTGGGCTGTCTACCTAAAGCCATTATTAATCATTATCATTATTATTTAGAAGTGCACAAACACTTAGCATTATAATTCCTTGTACGTTGAATGATAGAATATAACGAACGAAAAGGCAGTCGTGTCCTAAGACGCCCTACCTTGCCCACAGGACTGGAACCGGTGAAGGAGAGTGCCCGAACCTTCGGCGACTCGCACAGCGTAGCTCCAACCTCTCCACCCTCTCCCGAGAGCACGGCACGACATTCACCACTCCTGCTGGTATGCCTACGGTCTCACACACCTTGGGGGAAGTGGCATATAAAAGTCCGTTACATATATATATATATATATATATATATATATATATATATATATATATATATATATATATATATAACAGAAACTACTAGGTTTAAGGAGACAAGAGAATCCTGAATTTGCATTCTCTGTTTCCTTATCCGAGTGGAGTTCCTGCATTTATGAAGACACTTTGTTTATGATACACACACACACACACACACACACACACGGTTCGGCATTCAAAGTGAATTGATTTTCTATCTACTGATCATTATAAATGGAGAAGGAGAGTCACGTAAAAGTTTAAACTGTGTGCGTTACCTTAGCGAATAATAGGACGCTGAGCGGCGTGTCCTCGGGCGGCTTGATGACGCAGGTGCAGCCGGCGGCCAGGGCGGCGCCCACCTTGCGTGTGACCATCGCGAGAGGGAAGTTCCACTGAGGAAGGCACATAAGTGAGCGAACCTTTGTCAGGGAAATGTGGTGGTGGGTGACGTTAACTACGGGCCTCTAGAGGAGCTAAAGATATAGCTTAGGGGCATACGAAGTAGGGGGACTTTAACTGGTAGTTAGCAGTAACTGACCTTTCTAGGAGTAATGATTTTATTAGTGACCTTCATGAGAATGATAAGTGATCGTGTAAAGGCTTGCTTAAGCGTTAGAGATTACTTGACCTAGGTCCATTTAAGAGTTCAAACCATTACTGGAATCCCACAAACACATAATGGATAGTGACACATACGACCCCCAGCGGTCCTAAGTCGTTCACATAATGACTCTTAGGTGGTGCAAAAGTTCCTGCAGGAGACGCAGAAGTGTTCCTGGAATGTACTGTACTGTGGCTTAAGTGACGTTAGAATCCTCTGATGTGATGACTTGGACGTGAGGGTTACTAAGGATTGGAAGGTCTATGGGAAAGTGTTGGATGATTGGACTGTCGTCTGAGGTGAAGACAATGGGTAAACAGAGAAAATGAGTCACAGACGGGACTAGTGAAGGCAGAGGACCCACCGGTGTGATTATGGCGGCCACGCCAATGGGCTGTTTCATGGTGATCATCCTCTTGGAGGGCACGGCGGAGGGGATGGTGTCTCCATACTGACGACGCGCTTCCTCTGCAAACCACTCGAGGAAGGACGTTGCATAGCTTATTTCTCCAAAAGCTTCCGACTTGGGCTTGCCCTGAGTGAGAAATCGGAGGACAATAACATGGGAGAACCAGATAACAGATGACCTGATGGGTCTTTGACATTATTGAGTGCTGGAGGACATCTCAATTTATTAGCTATTATTAGAATGAGGTTTTTGGAGATCCAAGACTGCACTACACGCAGGAGCTGAGAATGACGGACTCCTTTGGAGCGAGGATATCCTCGAAATGACCAGGTATCACCTTCTGTTCATTCAAGACGACACAACTTTGCCAAAGGGGGACTTGCAGTCCGAATCCATTAACGCCTTCCTAATCGACACGGAGACAGGATTATGAAACACACGGGGAGAAAGAAATGGAAGCAGTAAGAGAAGAAGCAGTTTCAAAAGCAAGGAAAGGTACGGAGGAACAGATTAAGAAAAAGAAATGGAAGTCAAGGGGAAAGAAATCAAGGTTAAGACGCAGTGTAAAGAAAGAGTCATATATATATATATATATATATATATATATATATATATATATATATATATATATATATATATAAGCCCCCATGGCTGGGAACCCTAGGTGAAGCAAATCCTTGGCGAAACAGGTCGTTTGAAACTATAAGAAACAGCATTACGTTGGAACTCCTGCGTAAATTCTTAACACGTAGTTTGACTCATGAAAATTCAATTCCTGTTTATACTGATGGCTCCAAATCAGATTCAGGTGTTGGTTTTGCTGTAGTTTTGCCCCGTACACTCCCAGAAGCAACGGGCCCTCCCGTGAAGCAGCGGCAGCAGATTTCTAAAGCTTTGTCATTGTTAAAGCGGATATATATATATATATATATATATATATATATATATATATATATATATATATTCTTTCTATCCTTATGAGGATTCTCGCAGCACTTTAAGCTAGACATGTCCATCTGTCGGGACCAAACGTCATAAAGTGTTGTGATATATATATATATATATATATATATATATATATATATATATATATATATATATATATATCGTTCGTGTGGATACTTAACTGTGATCAAGGAAAATTATTTGAGGAGTAATTTCTCATAGCTTACAGATTCTGATTTTAGTTTAGATTGTGTATTATTTACACCAAGTCTGGCCGTATTTCCTATTTCAGTTCTATTAGATTTGTAATATTTTTCCGTAAGATTCGGTATTATTCGTGAGACTGTAGCTTTAGGTATTTACATACGGAAATACATCTTTAGTAGAAAATGAATATGTAAATTGAAATAAGTTATGAATAAAATAGATTAGAAAATATATTAATACAGTGTCGGACATCAACTTGTTTGCGATAGAAATGATCGAAATCGTTCAGAAGACATCAGAAATAATCATCGTTCCAAAGGCATCAAAAACTCATCGGAAGAACAATATCAACCAAACCAAACATAACAACAAAATTCATTGTATGTCCGAAACGGTAATAATACCAGGATTACATATAAGAGGAAAAGGGAAATAGGCAAAAGCTCACGTTTTCTCTGGTGAGGGTGATGGCGAATGTTTCCTTGTCGGCGTGTATTGCGTCGCGGACCTTTAGCAGGAACGTAGACCTCTCCTTGGCAGTTGTGCGGCGCCACGTCTGAAACGCTGCTGTTGCTGCCTCTGCAAAAACAAACACACACACCTTCAGGTTGTTTGTTCGTGTTATAATAACCACTGATGATTGCTTGGTCACTTGGGCCTTAAACCCATCTACTATCGTCATTAATGTCAGTAACTGCTTCACCCACCGTTTGGAAACTCATAAACACCTGCTTCTGACGTTATTTTTATATTTCAAAACTATATATCAGTAGATTCCAGATGGTTTATTGAATGTAGCGTTTGTTTTACATTGCAAAATATTGTGCCAGTAATGGAGATTTCAAGATGTCAGTTATATTTCATATCCTTCTATAACACATTCTATTAGCCATCCTTCTTTACTTCACACAACATGCGAGGGAAAAGGTGATGTTAACACCTTCCTAAATATTTCCAGACAAACTCATTACCGATGGCTGCGCAGACGTCCCCTGCCGTGCAGTTCGCCACCCGGGCGATCTCTTCTCCCGTCGCGGGATTGTGTACGGGGAAGACGCCACCTCGTCCTCCACACCACGAACCCCCAACAAACGCCTCAGTCATCAGCTGCTCCGACATAGCGACTCACCTGCCGGTATACGAGAAGCTGCAGTAAGAGACAGTAATGATATAATCCCTGACCATGAAAAAAAGGGATTAACAGTAATTCTTCGCGTTATAAACCAGCCAGAATATATATCTCCGTCAGGAATAACCCAGCCTCTCTATCCCGAACAGATGATTATTTCCTAATAAGCAGATAAATTGTCTTGGCCAAATCAAACCAACTCTACTTCCATGAAGTTAAAATCAATGAATTTGTGCGGGTGAACAAGTGATATTTTAAGACTACCTGAATTCGATGAAAGAAATCGAGGGGCGTCAGTTTCGTTGGTGCTCGGCGCATGAAAACACACGACGGTGCTCCTCCTACAGTTAATACTGTGCCATTCGGATACGTTCGGTTGCCTAATTGATTTTGGGTCTGTATGCGCGTTTTTAGATTGTTTGTTTAGGCTTGAGGACTCTTGGCTACCTGAGTAATTATGTAGACGTTAATGTTATGACCATCAGGTGAATACTCTTGAACTTATTGTGAACTCGCACTGCATAGTGCCTTTGCTTATATACGGTAGCGGTTGTTTGATTGTTTTGATAATTTAGCCTATCCACTGCCGGCGTTATTAAGGAGTCATCGTCAAATTACACCCACCCACCTATATATTTAAAACATAATTGATAAACTTATGCAGTAAATTTCCGAACCCTGTTTCGTTTACGGATTCAAATATTGTGAAGCTGTTGAAACGCGAGTGCTACGGTTACATACGCAACCCCAAGAAGTTAAGAGTAGCTTTGCACTTTTTATTAAGTGCTGCATTTGTTTTTAGATTAAGTCTGTTGAAAGCAGTAGCATTTTATTCTAATCAAATGGGATATGATAGCATTACCTGGATATTGAAGGGTAACGGCGCTAGTTACCTGTCGATAATGACTATTATAATTATGATACAACACCGAACCTCACTTATAGGGTTCCTG